>NC_134015.1:31574113-31814113 GCF_040712315.1 Castanea sativa | reverse complement strand
GTAGTGGATTTGATGAAAACAAAATATTTAATTATAATTTCTTATTAAATTATTTAATTATTGAGTAAAAATATTTGAAAATTTTTTTAGGTGATATCTAAGGATTTTAGAGGATTTGTTAAGGAAAATTTTCTTTTGGAATAGCTTTTGGAAGTAAGTAACCTTATCCTAATTGGGTTTTATTTTGCTTATATTAATGTATTTTTAACTACTGAAAATTTGTTTATAATTGTTACAATTTTATTTCTATAGTATCACTAATTACAAGTAAATAATTATCACAAATATATTTGGTTATTGAATATATGATGTGTTTTGTTTAATTGCTTTTAGCTATATTGATTCAAAGTAAAGAATAAATAATTTCCACAAATATATAAGAGCATTGAATATAAGATTTATTTTATTTAATTGTTTTTTTTTAGCTATATTGATTTAAAGTAAGGAATATAGAAATTGTGTGGGGCAAAAAGATCCTGATGGGAACAAGGGCCTTTTGGGTCGTGTTAAAGAAGGCCGACCTGATCCTGGGTTTAGAATTTGTTAGTACTATGGGTCGGCCCATACGCCAAGGATCCGAGGATCCAGCCGAGGGTGACCTTACCCTCGGATGAACACCGAAGAACTCAGGATTTCATAGTAAAGATTAGGGGATGACACGTTTAAAGCCAATGGTTAAGAGGGGTGAGCCCTAGAACGCCCCAGAAGCACCGATGTTGAAGAAATGTCAAAGATAAAGGCTGCTGCCCCCACATTAAAGACCCTGCACCTACCACCCTGGCCGCATTTATGGGGAAGTGACACCTGAACAGTGGAAGAGAAACTTCTGGTTACTATTCAAAGGCACTGAGAAAAGAAATATCTAGGCTAAAGGAGAGGTGAGGCAACACGTGTACAAAGCATTCAAAAGAGTAGTATTTAAAGAGCAATCTAAGACAGGAAAAGGGGACGGACTTTTTGTAACCTAAAAAGAAAAAAGGCTAAGAGAAAGATATAATATAAGAACAGCTCTCGGCTTACGTCCGAGGAGGTTGATTTACAATATTCCTTGTTGTTTTCAAGTGTTAACAATCTTTGACTTGTCACTTAATCCTCACACACTTCTAACCTGGGTTTCAAGCCCACACTCTACAAATTCATATTGTTTAAGGCTCATTGGGCCTGAGCCCATAACCGTTTTGGGACTGTGTGCAATTGTGCACTTACAATTGGCGCCGTCTGTGGGGAATCTAGTCTAGAAGAGGTAGGGATATTATGGCAAGCTTAGGCTCTCACCATGCAGAGTCACAAGGATCACAACCGGAAGATCATTTCCAACGTCTTGAACATCGTAGGGATCGTGAGGGAAGCGTCCATAGCGAATACCTGTGGGCTAGCCATACTCATGGAGGGGGTAGCACTACCCATGATGAGGGTTCTAAATCCATGCAGTAGGAAATCAATCGTTTCAAGAGGAAGTTACGCCGCGCTAAACGTAAGGTTTCCCCATCCTCCGTCTAGTTCTTCCTCGCAGAAGGATAGGACTTGCTTAGCGCTCAAGGTCATGTTCCCCCACTGCCGCAACATCCTCCGGTAAGGAGGACGACCACCAACCCGCAGACGTAAGAAGTTTCGTTCTAGGGGCTTCGGGCAACGATACCATGAGTAGTGGCGTTGCACCAACTTCTAAATCTCCGTTTTCACCGAGGATTGAGAAAGGGAGGCTTCCTGTGAGGTTCACCCAGCCCACATTTACCATCTATAATGGCCGGACTGATCCGTGGAGCACGTGAGTCACTTCAACCGCAGGATGGCAAGCAGCACTCTCACAACGAGACTTTGATGTGTAAAGTCTTCCCCTTTAGCTTCGGGACCTCGTGGCTACGCGAGATGGTTTAACGGTCTCAAATCAGTTCTCGTAGGCTCATTTGGGGAGCTAACTAGGGCATTTGCTTGGCGATTCATTACGTGTGCCAGTCCCCGCCATTGGACTCGTTGCTATCCATGGCCATGAAGGAAGGAGAGACACTGAAAGCATACTCCGACCGATACTGGGAGATGTTTAATGAAATAGACGGTGACTTTGATGAGGTGGCGCTTAATACCTTCAAGGTGGGTCTCCCTACTGATCACGACTTAAGAAAGTCCTTGACGAAAAGCTCGTCCGCCAGCGTACGCCGTCTTATGGATCATATTGATGAATATAAAAGGGTAGAGGAAGACCAAAGGAAGAAGGAAAAGGAAAGGAGAAGGTTATCCCACATGAGAGAAGGGATTTCGTGTCGACGTATATCACAACAACAAGCCGAGGAGGGATTACTTCGGAAAATCCGGCCTAAGAAGACTCAGCTCAGAATACCGTGTTCCGAGAACCAAAGGCACCGCTTATTAGAAAAGGTTCGTAAGGAGCCCTTCTTCGATGGCCCGGCAAGATGGCAAGTGACCCCGCGAGAAGAAATCAAAACCTTTTCCGTCGGTATCATCGGATGTGGGTCACACTACCGAGAACCGGCCGGACACTCGTGGAACCATCTGTGTACTGTCGGAGAGGGAAAGTTAAAGCAAGACTGTGTCAGCCCACCGGGCAAAGCCGCCAAGTTGGTTCAAAAACCGTAGGAACAGCTTCATCTCGGCCGCATTGGGAACAATTAATGTTATCTTTGCTGCACCTGGTAGGACCGCCAGTCCCACTAGGGTGATGGCGGTTTCCCCATCCGCAAAGCCGAGGATGTAGGTAGTGTGCCGAAGAGATTAAAGTGTACTTTACCCGTCTTCGGGTTTCTCCGAGGAGGATAAGGTAGGGACTATCCAGCCCCCATGACGATGCTCTTGTGGTTACCCTCGTGATAGGGAACTATGATGCGAGGAGGGTGATGATAGATCAAGGCATGTGCGTATATCATGTACCCCGATCTATTTAAAGTGGCTAAGATTGGAGTTGGAAGATTTAACCCCTTACGACTCCCCACTTATAAGCTTCGAAGGAAGGGCCGTTGTGCCGAAGGGACAGATCCGTTTACCCGTTCAATCCGGCACGAAACGGCCGAGGTAGATTTTATTGTGGCCGACGCGTACTCTCCATATACGCCATCCTCGCCAGTGCCATGGCTGCACGCTGAGCCGTCTCCTCTACCTTACATGTTAAGGTGAAATTCCCCTGGGGAGCATGTCGAGGAAATCCCCTGCAGCTGTGCAGTGGCTAGGCAAAGCATATCGGCTGCGGTGCTTCGTCGGGCCTGGAAATCGAGTCATCAACCTTGCCCAACCGTAAGTCATAGCAATTAACCGCCTCGAAGCATCCGGAGCGATGCACAGAGACGAGGCTGTTTGTGAGGAGTTAGAGAAGTTTATAATAACAAACGATCCAGAGAGGTTCTTTCAAGTTGGCATACTTTTGCCACACCAAGAGAAGATGGAGTTGTTGAAGTTTCTAAAGGATAATTTGGATGTCTTTGCGTGGGACCCCTATGAGGCTCCAGGCGTAGATCCGAACTTTATTTGTCATCGCTTAAACATCAATCCTGCCATTGTTCCGAAGAGGCAGCCACCTCGGCGATCTTCCCGAGAACATTCTGAGGCCGTGAAGGAAGAGGTTCTTAAACTCAAAAGGGCGGGGGCTATCAAAGAAGTTTTCTACCCTGAATGGTTGGCTCATACTGTTGTTGTTAAGAAGAAGAACGGCAAATGGAGAGTATGTGTGGACTTTATTGATCTGAACAAGGCCTGTCCTAAAGAGTTGTTCCCAATGCCACGGATTGATCAACTGGTAGATGCTACTGTTGGACATCCTCCGATGAGTTTCTTGGACGCCTTCCAGGGTTACCACCAAATTCCCTTGGCGCTAGAGGATCAGGAGAAGACTGCTTTCATTACTCCAACCGGGAACTATCATTATAAGGTTATGCCATTTGGATTAAAAAATGCTGGGGCTACTTATCAAAGAATGATGACCCGAATGTTTGAACAGCAACTGGGGAAAACCATCGAAGTATACGTGGATGATATGGTGGTGAAGAGTAAGACAGTACCTTCACACATGACAGATCTGGCCGACACCTTCCAGATACTAAAGAAGTATAAGTTGCGCCTTAACGCCTCCAAGTGTTCTTTTGGCGTGGGATCCGGAAAGTTCTTGGGATATATGATTACTCATAGGGGCATAGAGGTGAAACCAGTGCAGGTTAAGGCTATTCAGAATTTGTAGCCGCCTAGGAACCCAAAAGAGATTCAGAAATTGACTGGGATGATTGCTGCGTTGAATAGATTTATTTCTGGCCTCGACCTGTCGTCCTTTCTTTCGCCTGTTGCACATGTGGAAAGGGTTTCAATGGACCGAGGCCCGCGAGTTAGCTTTCCAACATGCTTAAGCAATATCTTTCCTCCACCTATTTTATCTCGCCCGAGGTGGACGAGGTATTATTCGCTTATCTGGCCGTGGCTATTCACGCGGTGAGCTTAGTCCTTATAATGAACGAAAGCGGAGTACAGAGACCGATCTACTACGTTAGTAAATCCTTGAATGAGGCCGAGGTGCGCTATCTGCCCTTGGAAAAAGCACTTCGGCCGTAGTCCACGCCACGCGCAAACTTCCTCATTATTTCCAATCTCATACCGTGGTTGTTTTCGACCCGGCTTGCCTCTTAAGGCCGTGTTGCGTAGTGCCGATTATTCTCACAGTGGTGGCAAAATGGGGAACCATTTTGGGAGCCTTTGATGTTAAATACAAGCCTCGCACATCGGTAAAGGGACAGTGTCCTCGCCGATTCGGTGCGAGTTTATCGAACCATTGTTAGAAGAAACTTCAAAAGAATCACACATGGGCGAAAAATCACGTGTGATCACGTACGTATCGCCCTCGGTTTGGAGAGTTTATGTGGATTGGGGCCGCTAATCAAAGAGGTCTCGGTGTTGGACTTGTTCTAATGTCCCCCGAAGGAATTGTCTTCGAAAAATCTTCGAGATTGGCCTTCTGGCCACTAATAATGAGGCCGAGTATGATGAAGCCTTGGTAGGCATGCAAATGGTACATAAGATGGGTGGCAAGGAAATCCACGTGTTCTCTGACTCTCGCTAGTGGTCGGCTGTGTCATGGGAACCATGGAGGCTAGAGACCCTGCATCACAGGAATATTTGACTCCAGTGTCAAACGCCAAGGCCGAATTTGACTTTGCCTTAGCTCACGTTTCTAGGAGCTGGAAACACTCATGCATTCCTTGGCTACGTTGGCAACATCCTTGGCTCAAGGTTTACCGAGGGTTATCCTCGTTCAGATTTGGTAGAACCTTCTCTGTAATCGCACGCACCTCGCATCCATCAAATAAGGCCCGGTCCTAGTTGGATGGATTCGATCATATCTTTTCTTAAAAATGACATTCTTCCCGAAGCCAAGGTTGAAGCGTAAAAGGTACGTCGTAAGGCGCCGCGTTTCCGGTTGTCCGAGGACCAGAAGCTATACAAACGATCCTTTTCGTGACCGTACTTTGCCGTGTGTACACCCCGAATCAACCGTAAGCATTACCGGAGGAATTGCATGAGGGAATTTGTGGGAGCCACACCGGGGGAAGGTCCTTAGCCCATAGCAGCCCCGACTCGGGGTTATTGGTGGCCCAATATGCAAAGGAGGCTCAGTGACTATGCCGTAAAGTGTGATCAATGTCGAGGTTCGCCCCTAATATCCACCAACCCGGAGGGGTTCTTAACCCTCTTTCCAGCCCTCGCCTTTCGCACAATGGGGCTTGGACATTGTAGGCCATTTCCGAGAGCCGCCGGGCAACAAAAGATGGTCGCTCGTGGGAACGTACTACTTCACTAAACGGGTTGAAGCCGAGCCCTTAGCCAATATACGAGATGTTGATTCCAAGAAATTTATATGGAAAAATATTGTCACTAGATTCGGAATACCACACACACTCATCTCTGATAATGGTGTCCAGTTCGATAGTAGAGCTTTTAGGAAGTATTGTGGTGACATGGGTATCATAAACAGATATTCCACCCCAGTTTACCCTCAGGGAAATGGACAAGCCGAGGCAGTTAACAAGGTCATAGTTAACGGGCTCAAGAAGAGGTTGGACGATGCGAAAGGCAGATGGGTAGAAGAGCTCCCTCATGTCCTGTGGACATATCGGACCACACTGCGCAGGTCCACTGGAGAAACGCCATTCTCTATGACGTATGGTGCCGAGGCGGTGATACCATTAGAATCTAGTTTTCCTACTCTAAAGACAAGTACTTTTAGCCCAGAGAATAACGAGGGACTTCTAGAGAAAGATCTTGATTTACTTGAGGAACGACGTGAGGCAGCTATGGTCCAAATGGCTTATTATTAGCAGAAGCTAAAACGAGGATATGATGCCCATGTGAAGCTAAGACCACTTGCACCTGGTGATCTTGTATTAAGGAAAGTTGTAGGCACTTCTAAGAACCCAGCTTGGGGTAAGCTGGGACCTAACTGGGAAGGCCCCTATCGCATTGTTTCGCAAGAAAGTGCATAGGTCATATAGGCTAGCCGATCTAGACGAACGAGTTGTACCACGTCCATGGAATGTAAATAATCTTAGAAGGTATTATTATTAATGAAATGAGCTTTTGCCGCCTTGTATTTCAAAGTTATGATTAGCTCGACGCTCGGCAGCTTATCATTTTTTAAGAATCAAACGTAAACTTGGTTAAGTACTCCTCGACCACAAACCTTGTGGAAATTGATGTCTTGTCATTTGTTAAATGTAACCTTAGTTATGTCGGGGTCTTCTGACCTCCTACTTTGGGAAAATTAACATTTGAAGTTACAATTTTAAGGATCAAACAGAAACTTGGTTAAGTGTATCCTCGGACCACAAACCTTGTGGAAATTGATGTCTTGTCATTCGTTAAACGTAACCTTAGTTATGTCGGGTCTTCGGACCTCCTACTTTGGGAAAATTAACTTGAAGTTACAATTTTAAGAATCAAATGTAAACTTGGTTAAGTGCAGCTTCTCGACCACAAACCTTGTGGAAATTGATGTCTTGTCATTTGTTAAACAGTAACCTTAGTTATGCCTGCCTTGATCTCTCCTACTTTGGGAAAATTAACATTTGAATTTACAATTTTAAGGATCAAACAAACTTGGTTAAGTGCAGTCCTCGGACCACAAACCTTGTGGAAATTGATGTCTTGTCATTCGTTAAACAACCTTAGTTATGTCGGGTCTTCGGACCTCCTACTTTGGGAAAATTAACTGAAGTTACAATTTTAAGAATCAAACGTAAACTTGGTTAAGTGTACCCTGACCACAAACCTTGTGGAAATTGATGTCTTGTCATTTGTTAAAATGTAACCTTAGTTATGTCGGGTCTTCTGACCTCCTACTTTGGGGAAATTAACATTTGAAGTTATAATTTTAAGGATCAAACAAACTTGGTTAAGTGTAGCCCTCGACCACAAACCTTGTGGAAATTGATGTCTTGTCATTCGTTAAACGTAACCTTAGTTATGTCGGGTCTTCGGACCTCCTACTTTGGGAAAATTAACAAATTGAAGTTACAATTTTAAGAATCAAACAAACTTGGTTAAGTGCAGTCCCTCACCACAAACCTTATGGAAATTGATGTCTTGTCATTTGTTAAATGTAACCTTAGTTATGTCGGGTCTTCGGACCTCCTACTTTGGGAAAATTAACAGTTGAAGTTACAATTTTAAGGATCAAATGAAACTTGGTTAAGTTAATCCTCGACCACAAACCTTGTGGAAATTGATGTCTTGTCATTTGTTAAATCGTAACCTTAGTTTTGTCGGGTCTTCGGAAATCCTTCTTTGGGAAAATTAACGTTTGAAGTTACAATTTTAAGAATCAAACAAACTTGGTTAAGTGCAGTCCCTGGACCACAAACCTTGTGGAAATTGATGTCTTGTCATTCGTTAAACAACCTTAGTTATGTCGGGTCTTCGGACCTCCTACTTTGGGAAAATTAACAGTTGAAGTTACAATTTTAAGAATCAAACAGTAGACTTGGTTAAGTGCAGTCCTTGGACCACAAACCTTGTGGAAATTGATGTCTTGTCATTCGTTAAATGTAACCTTAGTTATGCCTGCCTGGACCTCCTACTTTGGGAAAATTAACAGTTGAAGTTACAATTTTAAGAGTCAAATGTAACCTCGCTTATGTTGGGTCTTCGGACCTCCCGCTTTGGGGAATTTTACTTTTGAAGTTATAACCTTTCGGTAATCAAACGAGAATTGGTTAAGTCTTGTCTTCTCGACCACAAATTTTATCAAAGTCATTCTCTTATTATGTCTGGATGTTAATGCGTTACTGTTTATTAACTCGGATCTTACATCTTACTAGAAACAGAGCTATGCATTACAAGGGTTTAATCGTTATATGAGGCCCTCTCTTCTTCTTAATCGAGGCATTGTTCAAATATATTAGCCATGTCACCTTTTATTGAATCTTTAATAATATGCGCATGATTATGTGGAAGTTATGATTGTGCAATCCTTGGAGTTAGATTTGTGTACTCTGAGAAATTTTTGCTATGACTTAATGGGAAACTTTTGTAATAAGTACAAAAAGAATAAAGTAAAAATAGATACAACCCAAGTAAAAAGCAAACGAAATTGTTCTTCATTAATCTGTTAAATGTACATTATATATATATAATTCAAAAATGGAAAAAGAGAAGCCCTAAGCTAAAGTCCTAAGCTTGTGGAGGAGGATCTTGCCGAGTAGGTACGGGTACCCCTGGCCTTTCTCAATTCCAGCCTTAAAGGGAGTCAAGACTTGCTTTTCCTTATCTCGCCGTCTTCATTGAAAGGACGCTGGGTTCCGCCGTTCGGCTCAAGTCCTTCTCTCGCATCCCCTCCTCCTTCCTTCTCGTGGGAACCGAAGGTTCGTAGGATCAGAATCTGCCGTGGGACCATCGAGGAAGAGCAGAAGAGTTGTCTCGGGGGTAGGAGTTGCGCAGGAGCCCTTTCAATCTCCCGTATTTCCAGAGGAAGCCAAACGTTCCTGATTTCCTCGGATCCGAAGATGGAGGAACTCCCTGCTACGTTTAAAGCTTCCCCCATACTTTTTGACAAGATTCCCGCATAAAGCCGCGAATTCCTCCGTCACCGCTCCTCCGTGGTTGCTACCCCTTCATCAAAACTTGCCCGCTGGCAGCCTCGAAGAGAGAGTTGGAAGGAACCGGGCTTCTTCCTTCATCGCCGCCGCTGTCTTTCAGATCCGAGCACTCCCTTCGAGCTTCGGGAGAGCTCTTCATCTCTTTCGCGAAGGAGCTTGCACCGTCCTTCTATCCGGGTCTTCATGGTCTTCAAGTTTGACTCGACCCCATTTTTCTCTCTCTCCTCGCATCGCCCACCTCCGAGGTCAACTTCTCATTCTCGCAAGAGCCGTGCCTAAGGACTTCTCGCCTTCCATCCCGATTTCGAGTCTTCGCTCCGGCTACTTTCCGAGTGTCTTCAATAAACTTCTCGCCTACGAAGACCTCCCGAATAGCCCGTAATAAAGTATGATGGAGTTAGGAATAGTAAAAAACAAACTTACTTATAAATATTGTTAAAAGGAGAAACACTTACCGCCGCTAAGTCTCTTTTTAGGGAGAGGGAATAGTCGTGGTCGGCCCATTTTTTTCCAAGGTCTCCATGTCCTCAAGTGCGCAGGAGAGGCGTATGCCCAGGACCTCGGCCTGTGTGGTGGGCATGGCCTTGTTGAACCGCCCTTATACCGGACCTGGCAGTGAGACGGGGTGCGCCGTCCAGCCTTAGATCTGGGGACTGTGTGGCCGGTGCTCGGCGCACTTCAGCCTCGTCCCCGAATTCCCGATTTCAACCGAGCGGGCCCTACCCTTGCCCTTGTCCACCTTCCCGCCGCCGGGCCGGGGGAGTTGTTGTGGGTGATTTCTCGGGGTCTTTATTAATCGTCCTCTCGTTGTCCCCCTTCCTCTTCTTCTTGGGATCCTCACGGAAGTTTTGGCTCAAATAGGAGAGGGAGGTGGTAAGGACGGGGGAACTCGGGATGTCCCCTTCTTTTCTCCGCCACTTTAGCACTTACTGTGAGGAGACCCTCCATTCTTCCCATGTCTTCTTCAAATTCGTCCTCTCTGAAGGGCAACCACAAACCCCGCAATTCCGCAGGCCTCTATGGCTTCTTCCTCCTCGTCTGAAAGTACCACAAACTGGTTCCCGCGAGGTTCCCCTGTCTTCGAGATGGAATTGATCTATCTCGTCGTCAAGTGTGTGTGAAGAAGACACCTCGCTCTTCTCGGAACGACGCGCTTGCTTGTGAGTGCACAGCCAAGGGGGACCGCCGCTATTGGCCGGTTGTACAAAATAGTGTTGTGAGCGTCCGGGAGGTCACCCTGGTCGTCCGTAAAGTGGGGCCGAGCTACGTTTATCTTCCTTCGTCTTCGGCCGCCCGCAATTATGGCGTTCTCTATCTCCCGGAAGTCTTTGGAAAGGGGGTGTACCCTAGAATAAGGTGAGCAGCCCGGAGTCGTAGGTCTTCACTAACGAACACCTCTGAGCGAAGTACTCGGTTTAGATCCGCGATGTTACGCTGACTCGACGAGGACGTACGTGCCGCTTATCCGCAAAAAAGACGTCAAAACAAACAAACCCGGTCGCATTCACACAAATATTTAACAAATTTAAGTAAGTACGAATACGCATTTCGTGTGTGTTAGAAGAAGTGGTGTTGTGGGGAGATTAATCCTACCTGCATCGCACTTGGATCCCCCCACCGAACCGGCGTTGAAGCCGTCGTGCCGCTCCCCGGACACTATCAAGTAGTCGTCCTTCATGCCTTTGTTTGATCTTTGGGGCAGACAGGAGATTAGCCTAACAAGGCTGACCGAGACTTAATATAATAACCTACATTAGAAAGTTTATGGGACTCATATAGGAACACGACATCGTGCCATGTGAGGTTTAAACCCATCTGCTCGTTTAGAGCATCTACACTACCCAAAACTCTAAAAACGTTTAAGTGCATTGATCGGGACACAACCGGTGGTTGCGAAGGTACTCCCTAGTTACAAGTTTCATTGGAAGGGTCATCCCACCCTCTATAAAGGCTATCATAGGAATGATAACCTCTCCTCCTTCCTAGAACCGGCCACGGCTTCGCCGGCAATATTCTAACCCTACGTCGCCGGGAATACGGTATTTGGCCCTAAAGCCTTCCATCCCAGCCGGCGGTATCAACTAGACACTTGAATTTTCCCATTACGAGGAACGATAGACTAAACTCTAAAAGGGAGAGTGTTTGTAGTGATAGCCGATGACAAATATCGAGGAGAAAAGGTTAAGAATAGGAGCAAGAACTTACAAGGTCAAGGTGTGCAAATCTCCACGGTTTTCTCGCAAGGTATGATGGCCGATGTCTTGATGGGATTACCCCCCGAGGAATTAAATGAAGGCGCAGTTCCCGAAGGCCACGACGTGCGAAAGGCGGCCTCGAAATTATATTTGTCCCGCCTAAAATTTCGTGGAGTAATGAGGGCCGTTGGATGTCCATCTCATCGTTGAACGTGAGGGTCAAAGTGTAACCGGCGTAATAAATACGCGTTGTTCAAAATAAAACCGCCAAATGGCATTTTCTCGGGACGCGAAACGATTTCCACACGTGCCATTACTCGCAAAGTGAGTAGAGTAGGTTCTCGTCGGATCAAAACCCTATTTTTCTCCCTCGACGTTGAAAATTAGAGTTTTGAGGGGCTATCGTGTGGGGCAAAAAGATCCCGATGGGAACATGGGCCTTTCGGGTCGTGTTAAAGAAGGCCGACTCGATCCCGGGTTTAGAATTTGTTAGTACGATGGGTCGGCCCATACGCCGAGGATCCGGAGGATCCAGCCCGAGGGTGACCTTACCCTCGGATGAACACCGAAGAACTCGTGATTTCATAGTAAAGATTAGGGATGACACGTTTAAAGCCAATGGTTAAGAGGGGTGAGCCCTAGAACGCCCCTGCAAGCACCGATGTTGAAGAAATGTCAAAGATAAAGGCCGCCGCCTCCACATTAAAGACCCCGCACCTACCACCCCGGCCGCATTTATGGGGAAGTGACACTCGAACAAGGGAAGAGAAACTTCTGGTTACTATTCAAAGGCACTGAGAAAAGAAATATCTAGGCTAAGGGGGAGGTGAGGCAACACGTGTACAAAGCATTCAAAAGAGTAGTATTTAAAGAGCAATCTAAGACAGGAAAAGGGGACGGACTTTTTGTAACCTAAAAAGAAAAAAGGCTAAGAGAAAGATATAATATAAGAACAGCTCTCGGCTTACGTCCGAGGAGGTTGATTTACAATATTCCTTGTTGTTTTCAAGTGTTAACAATCTTTGACTTGTCACTTAATCCTCACACACTTCTAACCTGGGTTTCAAGCCCACACTCTACAAATTCATATTGTTTAAGGCTCATTGGGCCTGAGCCCATAACTGTTCTTGAGACCAGGTGCAATTGTGCACTTACAGAAATATCACAAATGTATTGAAATATTGAATATATGATTATATGTATATGCATTTGAATAAGATATATTTTTTTTAGAAATTATGATTTCATATATATGGTTATGGACAGTCTGACTATGAATTGATTCTGATACCCAAATCAATGGGGGTTATTCATTGGTACTCTGATACCTAAACCAATGGGGGTTATTCATTGGTATTCTGATACCCAAACCAATGTGGGTTATTCATTGGTACTCTGATACCAAGCCAATGGGGATTATTCATTGGTACTCTAATGCCCAATCACGGGAATATAGCGTGACCATAGTCATACTATTATTAATAATATGAATTACGTTTGAATATTTGAACCATTTGATTCCTTAAAACTACATATGTGAATTTGAAAATGTTTGACTATTTGAACTATTTTGAGTCATTAAAACTGCTTATGTATTTTTGGAACCTATTGTAAGTTATAGTTTTTAATATATGAAAAACTAACTACTTTCTAACCATCTATGATATATTTGTAAGATTAAAGTATGTGATCTATTTGTAATTTATTATTTTAAGACTATGAAACTTCTTAGTTATTATTGAAAAACCCATAGTATATTATAACTTTTGAAAACTCATATTACATCTTATTATTTTATAGATCTATTGCTTGATAGAACTAATTAGGACATTGGTTACTTATTAAGTTGTCAGCTCACCCATTTTTCCCCTCCAGTTTCAGATTGTGAAGAATAGCAAGTTTTGAGAGTTTTGATATTGTGTTGTGAGCAGGAAAAAAAGCTTAGTGATTTTGGAATTGGATGGCCTTCTAATAGTTTTATATTTATTGGCCAATTGACATTATATACATGAGGTTTGGATTTTGTTCCTATTAAATTATTGTAGATCTATTCATAAAGAAATTGTTGAGGTGTTTTGAATTTATTTGAATTAATTTTTGAGGATAAATTTTAGTTGCTAAGAAGGCCTTACACACTTGTAGGGTGCTTACTTTATAAGCGTGCGGCAGTTGTCACGTGCCTATCTTTATAGTTGGGTTCGGGGCATGACAGTCTTCCTAACCATGATGCTAAGGTTGGAATAGGATAAACAAAAGAGAACTAAGGAAACAAAAACATAGAAAAACCAAGGGCAGACTGCATCAGACATGGTTAGAGAAAAAAACAAATAGAAAAGAACAATCTAAATGATGCATGAACAAAATAAACACACGATGCATGCTCTAATGCATTGAGAATAGTTCAATTATACTTTAAAAACACAGAATTGGCTTGAACTTAGAGTTTTAGAACAAAAAACCCAAACTTTGAAAAAATAATTTAAAAAATCCCAACAAATTAACCAATATATCATTGCACAAGTTAGATAACAACATATAATGACAGAATTAATCAATTACACAAGCCAATTTCATTAAATTAGTCTCAATTGAATAAAATCCCCAAATTTGGTAAGTTTCAAGCCCTAGGATTTTCAATACTTCCCAAATCACCAAATTGATCAAATTAAACTAAGAGGAACATGCTTACATCATCCAATAACAAAAACCTATTGATTAATTGTGAAAGAAAACATCTCAAACATCAAAAACCCCAAAATCCAATAGGTTTGAAAAGAATGGGTAGATTGGTCTTACCGGTGCTAGAAGACAAAAAACTTGAAGAAAATTTGAGGGAAAACGACAAAAAAATGATGTTGAATCTGGATCAGTCGAAGAGAGTGAGAAAAGCTTTTTGAAAACGTTTGAAATAGTGACAGATTTCAAAAAAGTCTCTGACTGATTTTCAATCGATAGAAAAATAGGTTCGATCGATCAAAAAACATATTCCATCATTCCAGCATCAATCAAGCAGCGATCGAGCTAGGCAGATTCAAACCAAATTTTTAATTGCAATTTCCATTAGTCAAGCAATAGGTTCGATCGATCGAAAATCTGGAAAAATCAAATTTTTTGAAAAACAACACATTTGAATGCAGAAACTCCTCAAAGCACATTTTTTTATGTATGAAATGCATGAGTATGAAATGAAAAGATTTTCAAAAACCCTTGAATTTAACCCAGATCTTCCAAAAACAAGATTTTCAATCAATTTTTCCTCAAATCCCAAACTTTAAACAAATTTTTCATTAAAACCAAGGAACTTTTAATCTTGGATGGCCACAACAAGATCACACACCATATAATGTACTAAGTTTAGCAAAGAGTAACTTGTGTAGTGTGTGCAACTAGCAAGAGCTTGAGATACATTTGATGTGATAAGTAGATAGAAATCAATCACAATTCCTACAAAATTCATCACATAAATTGGAAAGAGACTATCACTTAAAGAGTTACATCATATAATTCCTACATCTCCTAGAAAACAAGCTTGCAATCATGTAAGTTTCTTATTTTGCCTCATAATGTACAGACTAATTTTATTAGAATAGTCAAGATAATGTACACACCAATTTTATTTCATTGTGAATTGATTATAGCCCAATAGTGTACACACCAATTTTAGCCAAGATAATGTACACACCAATTTTGTGCATGTGCTACATTTTCTTGAGCACAAAATCTTACAATATGCACTAAGGTGTTCATGATTGGCTAGTAAACAGTAGTGAGATGGCTATTTATGCCTTTTTCATTAAGTTCAAGTCCAACAATCAAAAGCATTTGACTTTAAGATTAAGATCAAGTGATCAAAAACTATAAACATCTCCCACACAACATGCACTACAAAGCTCAAACTAGTAAAGTGCAACAAAAATAAGCTCATCCAAGCTAAACAAAGTACATAAACAAGTTATGTAAATTTAATATGGTCAGCCTTGATTTCAAATCCAAGAAAAATGAAGCAAAACACTTTTTTTTTTTTTTTGAAAAGAATAACAAAAACAACCTAGCATGAAATGCATGAATGTTATGCAATGCAAATCCTAAAAACAAAAAACAAACCAAAACAATGAAAGAAGAATGGTCACAAAGAATAGAGAAATAAAGCACAAGGACCATGTTAGAAAGACTCAATTAGATTGAGCCTTTTGCATCCAAAACTTCTTAGATGCAACTCTAGCATTGGAGTTATTATTCTGATGAGAATGATAAGCAACTCCAGGATTGGAATAAAGGTTCAAAGCCTTTACCAACTCACCAATAAGTACCATAGGATCTTGTGCTTGAGGCACAGGTACCTTTGGCTTATTTGCACTCTCAACAGCTTGCAACTTGAAATAGTTTGGACGAATGTGCCCAGACTTTCCACAAAAATGACAAACCCATGCTGATCTATCATGCAACTTATCCTTAGGAGGGTTAGGAGTCTTAGGCTTAGACTCTTTGAGATCAACCCTAATTTTCCTAGAAGGTATAACTTCTACTGGTTTGACACTCTCTCTCACGGGAGGCTCAGAAGAAGGAACAAAATTTGTGGAATGAGCTTTAGACAAAGAGATGCTTTCTACAAAACCTAGACCAGTTTTGTCTAAAGAGACTTATGAACACTCAACATGTGATCAAGTTTAGAACTAGTAGACCTATTTGTTTGTTCTCTAGCAACAGATAATTCAAGTTCCAAGTTCTTATCTTTATCAAGCAATAACATGTTCTCAGTCTTCACCTTATCAAGCAATTCATTAGCATTAAACAGTTTCAACAACAAATTTTTCTTATTAAGTTCAAGAGAAGTAATTTTCTTTAAGCCTAAATCAACATTCATAGCATCCTTTGCAACAACCTTACAAAGCTTATTATAGGCTTCTTGCAAATCAGCATTCTCACAGAGTTCCCCATCTGAAGGGTTCTCATCAGCCACAACACTTTCATCAACTACAGTAGTAGCTGTGAAAGCTATGAAGTTTCCATCCTCATCACTAACAGACTCATTATTAGAAACTTCATCATCATTAAGGGTTACAGCCATAGCATTACCCTTTGATCTCAAGAATGTAGGACATTCTGATTTCACATGAGCATACCCTTGACAACCAAAACAATGTTGACCCATAGAATTATTAGTGGATTGACCTACTTTCTCTTTAGGTTTTTCAGTATTGTTCACTTTAGTGGGATCATTCCTCCTAAAATTTCTAGGTTCAGCATTGTTTTTACCTCTTGCCTTTTTGTTGTTGTTCCTAAGAAAATTTCTAAAGTTCTTGGCAAGATATGCAATCTTTGTAGCAGAGAGTTCATCATCAAATCCATTCTCATCTACATCATCAACTGACTTAAGAGGCATTGATTTGGACTTGTCTGTCTTGGGTAGGTCTAACTCATAGGACTGGAGAGATCATATAAGTTCATCAACAGGGATGGAGTTCACATCCATGCTTTCAGTAATGGCAGTCACTTTGGGCCTAAAGTCCTCAGTCAAGGATCTAAGTATCTTCCTAACAATCTTAGATTGATCATAAATTTCACCTAAATTATAAGCAGAATAAACAATGTCATTAAGCTTAGCATAGAATTCATAAAACATTTCATCATCAGACATTCTAATGCTTTCAAATCTAGTAGTTAACGACTACAACTTATTGATCTTAACTGCCTTTGTGCCTTCATGCACAGTTTGGAAAATATTCCAAGCAGTATGAGCAACCTCAACATCTGAGATCCTCTTGAATTCCTCCATAGAAATAGCATTGAAAATAGTACTCATGACTTTGCTATTAAAAGCGGCTGCTTCTTTCTAAGAAGTTTTGCCACTCACTAACAAGAGTAGTGGGCTTCTCCCATCTGTATTCAACGGAATTCCAGACTTTCTCATCAATGGATTTCAAGAATGCTTTCATCCTTACTTTCCAGTAGGCATAGTTTTTCCCATCAAAGTGAGGTGGGATCACAAGAAAGTGACCACGTTCCATGACAATAGGGGTTAAGGATCAACTCTTAGATCAAAGGATCTAAACACTAGAGCTAACTTGCTCTAATACCACTTGTACATTTTTAGACCCCTTAAACATAAACAGATTAACCTAGTTATTTAGCCAAGTTATTAACTTAGGTAAATTATTCAGATCTAGGTTAACACAAGTAAATCATATCATTGAAACAGTACGGAAAATAAAGAAGACAACGATATGATAACCTAGGAAAACCAAACCAGTAAAAAACTTGGGGAGAATTTAACCTAGCTATTCTCAAGGTAAAATAGATCCACTATGAAAGAATTGAAGTTTTACAATAGCGACTTAGACCACTAACATCCTATTGATACCTCGAGGAGAAAACTTAGTACCACAACCACGTGACAGTTTCAAATCCACAGACTACTTCTTTCTTAGATCCATAACATCCATAAGTATACCACTTGTTTTTCTTTAAGCTCTTTATGTAGCAACTGAAATGATCACCAAGCTCTCGATATCAATCTTGATCTTGATAACCCTAAGTGTGTATGAAGAAGGAAAACACCTCTAGATCTCACAAGAGATTCACACACACAACATAAAAAACAACGTCAAAACGTGGCTAGGGTTTTTCCTTTTATACTTAAGGCAAAACATAAAACCCTACACGTCATATGGGCTTGGGCTGAGTTGGAAATTTTGTAGCAAAAACATTATGCACTAGCTTTGATCAATCAAGTCTAATTTTCGATCGATCGAGCCATGCAGAAATTGAATAGTAATTTTGTACAGTTACTCGATTCCAACTTTACACATACATCACTTTGAGCAGCCTAAATCTAGACTCTAAGTTTTGATCTTTTGGAAAAAAACACATGGAAAATACGTATTTGTATCTCATACAAATCATGGGCAGTAGAAAATTAACGGATCTACTTCACTCACAATCGATAACATGTACTATGTAAGTTTCAAAATTAGAGAACAAGAAAGCGTACCTTGGTGTGGTGAAATTCAAAACCGCAGATCAAAAGCACTTGGGAATACTTTTAATCTTTACTCTAATTCCACTTAATACCCAAGATGTGTGGTCTCTCAATCAGTTTCCAAGGAGAGAATAGGAGAGTGTCCAACACTCACATACAAACCATTTCATTCCTTGTATGAAAACACTAATGTAAAGGTCTTATAAAAACCTTTTATGAAATTCTGTATAATTCTTTCCTTATATATAATTGATTATCTAATTGGGCTAGCCTTTTGGGCCAATCGAATTGGGCTCTTGTGCGTGGCTTGGAGTGGGACCAAAAGGGACCAATAAGACACTAGCTCCAATGGAAATACTTATCATGTACTTTACTATTTCTAAAAGAGTCTTATTCCTCCTTCAAGTATGCACTGACTTAAAAAAGTCATTGAAACTACATTCCTTTACAAAAGGAGCCCTAGATCATATTATCCTCTAAATAGAATTCATAGACTGGGAATATAACAAAATAATGGTTCTAAAAGCCCATCTTTCACCAATCTTGAATATCATTTAGATTAATAAGATCTAGACATAAGTGCCAAAACATACATTGTTAAAGGATGATTAAAAAGTAAAACATGTAAATTTCCATCTAGAAAATAATCATGGACAATGCTTAGCTTAACCAAAACCGGAAACACTTTCTTTTTGGTCATGCTTTTGAGTCTAATTTCCTTTTGGCAACTACTAGGACAACTAGCTTGTCCAACTGTTTGGTATTATAATTTCTCTTCTTACCACCCTTACCTTTTAGTCTAGGCTAAGAATTTGAATTAAATCATATTAATCCTAGCCTTAGCTTTTAGGATGTCTTCCTTTGCGTAGAACTCACTCATCAATTCAGATAATATAAAAGAAATTTATTTTCAAAACAATTTGAATTGATCAAATGATTCTAACAGGGACTTATGGATCACATCCATATGAGATTAACATATCTCTACATCCAAGAATTCCAATTCATTTTAAAAATAAAATATTTTCATTAAATGACATAAAATTGGAACTCCTTAAGCATTTCTTAGCACTCAATATGATTCATACCAAAACTCTCATTTAGACTTAATATAAAGTCTAAGTCTAGTATTAACTCTTGCATCTCATGCTATAGTACAATTGAGATAGAAGCCAATGAAACATTATAGCATTTCAATGGAGACTATGATCATATCATAAGCTATCTTCCATCAATGCATTATGCGTAGGAAATCATGAAAATGCTGAATCAAAACATATTTATTTACTTCAGCTCCTTTAAGCAACATTTCTAAAATTATTTCTTAGTTAATGTGATTCAATTAAATTAGTAGCTTGAGAACAAAATTTATGACAAATTTATTTTGAGACTATGAATATAATTATAGGGACATTATATTTTGCAACCATAGCCATATAATATGGAACCCATAAAAACATATTATATTAGGTGCAACGACAACCTAATCCCACAATTAATATTCCTCAGAAGTGAGGTCATCCCAATCACTATGATTAGGCGAGAATTATTCTCATTATTAATGCTATCATGGTAACTCTTACCAAACAAAAATAATTTGCCGCTTTTCCTTTAGCCTCTAAGTAATAATGGCATAGCTCCGAAGGGAGGTTAACATTACACTTAGTTTAGTGTACATCATTGCCTAGAATCCATGCGAGTCACCAAGTAACTCCATGGAAGCGTGGTCGTTCTCAATGTAAAAACACACTCCATCTATCATTAAGAAGTTTAATCTATAGTACCATGAATTAAACACCCTCCGAAGGGAGCAAGGCATATACGCCAAGGCGAGGTGCCTAATCACACTACTATAAACCGGCAATGGAGGCCATGAGAATCAACCCTTGAATCTCTCTCCCAGTAGAAATTTTAAAACAAGTGGATTTTATTGGAATCATTGTGATCTCATCACAGTTTTAACCCTACACATCAAATGTGTTTAATTGTTCAAATTCGATGTGATGTTACTAAGTCATGTCACAACAGTGTAACAAACATTCGCGCAATCACAAAGAAGTTTAACCTTGTAATCGGTGAAGTAAATACCCTCCGCATGGAATGCAAGACTTGAAGTCAAGACAAGGTATCTATTCACATTATAACAAACTTAACAAAAGGGTTATTTAAACAATCCCACTCGTTATTTGGGTATTTCTTAGATAATTTTGATCCCATCACAACTTATAAGGTTGCACTTGTTGAAGACTCTAATCTCATTAGAATCACTAACTAAAATGGAAGTCCTAAACTATTTAGGATTCCTTAAACACTAATGAATCAAAAATTAGTTATATAGAACTCTATTCTTAATTTACTAAATGAAAAGTTCTAATCTCATTAGAAACTATATACCTTTAAATTAAGCTTTAATCTCATTAAAACTTCTAATTAAAATAAACTAAGGACTTTCAATCATACAACAATTCTAATCTCATTAGAATGTTTCTTAAAAGACAAGTCCCAAACTATTTAGGACTAAGAGTTTTATTTAACTAATACCATTGATCTCATTAGGTCTTTTAGTTAGAACTATGTGTAATCTCATCACACACATCCTTGTTCTTTATATATGCGAAAAACACTTAGAAAAAATTCTAAATAACCAGTTCTCGATCGATCAAGAATGTACCTCGATCGACCGAGAAAAGTTATGGCTACTCAATCGATCCTCAACAAATTCTTGATCAATCAAGAAAAATTCCATGAAGCTCGATAGATCCTCGATCGATCAAGAAAAGTTTTGTCAGCTTGATCGATGTTCAATGGATGCTCGATCGATCGAGCATCTCAAATTTTGAATTTCCCAGAATTTTTCTAAGACAATTTTTTAACGTTTTCATGAACAAAACAACCATCATATGTACATAATGGACATAGATTGATATCTAAACTGAATATCATTGATGCTATAGCCTTAAAATTTAGTTTAACATACTTAAACTCAAAAATAGATTTCATCAAATCATAGTTTCAACAACCATACAGAAAATTAAATTTCTCACAACATGAAACTATTGTCATTAATTCCAAAACTCACAAAACATGTTATACAATTCGAAATTGAAAACCTGGCTCTGATACCAATTGTTGGAAAATACATGGAAATTACGTATTTGTATCTCATACAAATCATGCGTGGCAAAAAATTAACGGATCTACTTCACTCACAATTGATAACATGTACTATGTAAGTATTCGTAGTAATACAAAGTAATGAATGTAGACAGCCACTTTGAAGATTACTACATCTTAATCCTTGAATACCCTGTTTAATCCTTTAAGTTATTCGTCATATATTTATGAAATCCAATTCTATAAATATATACTTTAGTAACTCCTTACTAAAGTGATTGGGCCCGACTCTCTGAATAACCAAACCCATTAAACTTATCTCAAGAGAATATTTTGTATCTCCGTTAAGAGACTATGAATTTCATCTTGAGAATATATGCTCCATCAACACTAAATGTGGTTGTTCAACATACTGAGGTTTTGACCGTGACTAATAGATCTCACTCCTGATATATCAAAGCAACCTACACCTCATGATCAAGTCCATTATTCTCTCAAGATTTAGAGTTGATGTAAATAGAAGTCGTGAGATTTATTATTCATTTGACAGTCATTAGGAGAATAATAAATCTCATAGCAGTCCAGTTCAATTTGTCTTAACTCTTAAAACATATCAACATACCAACTAGAAATCTCCATTTCCATGATCAAGACAAATCATCTTAGTTGATATGTTATAGTCTTCGCAGCTGAAACGCCCAATTTCATCACCAATTATGAACTACATTTTGAGTTTAGAGGAACTTGTGATTTACATCTTCTTTGACTAAAACACATACAATGCATCCCATGGATTAAGATAATGTCCCATTAGTTCATTTATAAATAGTCTATTTATAAATAGTCTCATATAATTAAACAATTTAATTATTTCTGACATGCCAATAAATTGGATTTTAGGGCATAAACCTCAACAATCTCCCACTTGCCCTCAAAGACAATTTATCATATATCCGACACTTGTCTCCCTTTAGAGTAATTCATAATCACTCTAAGGCAAGGCTTGGAAACAAGTTACAGCCAAATTTATTGCATAAATTATCTTTTCTACTACTACTTCTCATGTACTCATATCTCTCTAATGAGATGATACTTACGCTTTAATGTGTATTTTCACCACCTAGAGTGAACACATATTGAAGTTGTTTAATTACATATTGAAGTTCTAATACATTTAGATCCTAACAGATACTAAGCTTTGATATTGTAAGCATAGTATGAGCATTGACAGTATGATTAAAATCAAGTGGATTAGATGTAGTAGCAGGAATAACAAGAATTATAGAACTAGAGAGATCTGAACAAGAACTAGGAAGAGAAGTGGAAGAAGGTATAGAAATGGAGGTGGAAGACGAAGTAGAAAGAGATTACAATGGAGGGTCAGGCACAAAAATGGGAAATGAAGATTGAAGTAGAAAGGAAAAGAATCAGCAGGATTGGAAGATTAAGAAGAAGAAGGGGACACAAAATGTGAACTGGAGGGAGTAGTGTTGACAAAGAACTATTCAACATTAGAAATATTAGATGAATATGAGCATTGGTAAGGCTGGGGTTGGTAGCAAAAGAGAATACACTCTTGTTAGGACATATGTGGTGTTAGAATGTGTGCCCTTAAATCCTATTGTATGATGCTATGTATGACATTATGTATGACTTAATGTTATGATTAATAAAGTTGCTTTATTTTTATCTAAAATAATGGTAACATGAATATTTGAACATTATCATATTATCCATGAGATGCATAGTATGTGATTTAGTCACAGAAGATATAAATCACAAGTTCTTTGTAAACTCAAAATTTATAGTTCGTAGTCGGTGATGAAATTGGGCATTTCATCTGCGAAGACTATAACGTATCAACTAAGATGATTTGTCTTGATCATGGAAGTGAGGACTTCTAGTTGATATGTTAATATGTTTTAAGGGTTAAGATATATTGAACTGGACCACTGTGAGATTTATTATTCTCCTAACGACTGTCAAATGAATAATAAATCTCACGACTTCTATTTACATGAACTCTTAATCCTAAGAGGATAATGGACCTGATCATGAAGTGTAGGTTGCTTTGATATATCAGGAGTGAGATCTAAAGTATCGATCAAAACCTCGGTATGTTAGGCAGCCACATTTAGTGTTGATGGAACATATATTTCTCAAGATGAAATTCATAATCTCTTAACGGAGACATAAAATATTCCCTTGAGATAAGTTTAATGGGTTCAGTTATTCAGAGAGTTAGGCCTAACCACTTTAGTAAGAAATTACTAAAGTATATATTTATGAAATTGGATTTCATAAATATATAATGAATAACTATAAAGGATTAAACCGGGTACTCAAGGATAAGATGTAGTAATTTACAAAGTGGCAGCCTACGTTCATGACTTTGTATTACTACGAATATTTTATGAAGGGGTTGCATGTATAATAAAGTCTTGGGATATAATTTATTACTAAAGCCTAGACTGCAATTATATTTATATAGTGGTATTAAATATAATTAATGGTAACTTTAGACTTGTTAAGAGTTGACGGAAAAGCCCAAGGCCCATTAGAGCTGGTGTCTTATTTGTCCCTTTTGGTCTCACTCCAAGCCACACACTAAAGCCCAATTAGAAAGGTCCAATAGGCCAGCCCAATTAGATAATCAGTTAGTTATAAAGGGAGAAACATACAGAATTTTTATTAGTAATATATGAAATGGTGTGCATGTGAGAGTGAGACACACTTTCATTCTCCCTTTGAAAACTGATTGAGAAACCACACATCTTGGGCGTAAAGTGGAATTGGAGTGAAGATTAAAAGTGTTCCCAAATGCTTCTAATCTTTGTTTTGAATTTCTCCACACCAAGGTACACTATCTTATTCTTAAATTTTGAAATTTATATAGTGCACGTTATCAATCATGAATGAAATAGATCCTTATTTGTTGCTTCTGCTATGTTTTTTGTATGAGATACAAAACCAGTTTTTCCTACATGTGGTTTACTTAATAAGAACATATGTCATTCTTTTATGTAATTGGCTAATCCTTTGACCAAACGCACTTTACTTGTAATTGGGTAGATCTAGGATGTTTTTGATACTTCAAGAAACAAGGTTTCAAGATTAAGTGTTAAAGCCATGCAAGTCTGTCCAAGAAACAAGCTGCGAAGTGTTCTTCATTAAAGCTTGACAGCTGCATCTATTGATCTTTAAGAAGCTGTTCCAGCCTCGTGGCTCGATAGCTGCTTGACAGCACCTCGACACCTCTAGCTGTCGAGATTTAAGAAAAACAAATTTTCAGTACTGTTTTGATTCTAATCCATGGACATGTCTTTGGGCCTTCTTTTCTCATAACCCTAGACATATAAAACGATTATTTTAAGGCCGATAAAAGTAAGCACAAGTTGTACAAGCATTGAGCAAAGTCTATTCAAGCAATTTGTGACCGAAGACAAAGTTTGCCCTAGTTCATCTCTTTGTAAAGAAGCTGTTGTGTCTTTGCACCATAGGGTTTTGTAACTAAGCATCTTATTGTTCTTCATTGTGAGGATGAACCTGAATAACTTTGCAGCCAACATCTTTCTCAAGTCGGTGATTGAAGTCGCGTATTGGGATCCGTGCAATTAGTTAGTCACGTACTGGGAGCCATGCATTGAAAATGAGAGATTGTCACTACAGAACAAGTCCAATTGGGTATTGGGGTAAGGGTTCAACTATAGGTTGGTATAAGGTACTGGGATTCTTTTACTTGTAACCGCTTGTTGTAATAATAGTGAATTCTCGGGAGTAGTGACCTTAAAATCACCTGGTGGGGTTTTTGCCTTGGTGGTTTTTCCCATTCGTAAACAAATCACCATGTCAATTTATTTTCCACTGCACTTTAGTTTATTGGTGATTTTTTTGTACTACCACGCATTTTCATGTTAAATTGGTTAATTAATTGAACTTGGCTAATTAACCAATTAATCCTTCACAATGGGTCAATATGTTTTTGGCCTATCAAGTGGTATCAGAGCAGGCACACTATGATTAGGGTTTAATCCTTGTGTGTGGTCCATTGACCCATGTTGTCATGGATAGAGGAAAATCTCTTATTATCCCCCCTTTTTTTTATGGGACTAACTATGCATACTGGAAAGTACGCATGAGAGCTTTTTTGCAGTCTCTAGATGAGAAGGTGTGGCAAGCTGTAGAGATTGGCTGGACCAAGCTAAAGGAAGCGCCGACCAATTGGGATGAGGCAAAGATCAAGGCAGCAAACTTCAACAGCAAGGCATTAAATGCATTGTTCAGTGCAGTCACAAATGAGGGTTTCAAGAAGATATCCTCCACTGAAACTGCAAAGTAAGCATGGACCATCCTCCAGACAACCTATGAAGGAACTAAGGCTGTCAAGGATTTGAAGCTACAAAGGCTCACTACAAGCTTCGAAGAGATAAAGATGGAGGAGGATGAGTCATTTGATGAGTTCTATGCAAAACTCAAAGACATAGTGAACTCTGCCTTTAGTCTTGGAGAAACTATCCCAGAACCCAAGATTGTGAGAAAAGTGCTTATATCTCTGCCTAAAAGATTTCATGCCAAGATCACCATGATTGAGGAATCGAAGGATATTGATAAAATTCCTTTGACAGAGCTGGTTGGAAATCTACAGACCTACGAGTTGGGTTTGCCTAGAATCAGGAAAACGAGCAAGAGCAAGAATATGGCACTGAAGGTCAAGAGCAGTGAGACAGAAGAGTCTTCAGACGATGAAGATTCTAAGATGAAGTCCTACATCACAAGGCAATTCAAGAAGTTCATGAAGAATGCCAATGGGAAAGGCTTCAACAAGGACTGTAGGCAATCCAGTTCTTTTCAGTTCAAGGGTCAAGACAAAGGGAAGAAGGATGCAAGGGATGGTGGTCAGTACACTATTCCTACAGGACCTAAGTGCTTTGGGTGTCAAGGCTTTGGACACATGAAACAGGAATGTCCAACGTATCTCAAGACGATTAGAAAAAGTAAGGCACTTGCTGTTACGCTAAGCGACACCGAGCCTGAAGATGATTCCGACAATGAGGATGACAGAATCTTGAATGCCTTCACTGCCACAGTTAATCCTACTGAGGGGATTGTTGAAGATGTGGATGAAGAAGAGGAATTGGTGGAAGCCAAGTTTGAGAAGATGGATGATCAAGATGACATTCACACAGCCTATGCAAAATTATATAAGGTCTTAGGAAAGCACGAGAAGTTGTATAGGTTAACTACCAAGAAGCTTAGTGATGTGGAGCTTGAACGTGAAGAGCTTTCCACAAAGTTTGATGAAGCAAATCAAGCTATTGGAGCACTGAGGTTTGAAAATAACTTCTTAACTGAGAAGACTAAGAAACTTATGGCAGAACTATTCCAAGTCAGAGCTCAGCTGGAAAGGACTTCAAGTGCTAAGCTCGATGAGATGCTCGGCTTTCAAAAATCTGCTTCAGATCGAACATGTTTAGGGTATGACTTCTCTTCCTCTAATAGTACTTCTGCTAGTACTATTGTTTTTGTTCCCCCTTGCATTAATGTTGAAATTAAGAACACTACTGTTAAAACTAAATTAGCTGGTGAGAACATAGACAAGGGTAAATCTATCTTAGGAGCACCCCCTAAGCAGGATAAGAAGGAAGTTAAAAACCTTAGGGCTAAGAAGGCTATCTCTCAAAGGCCTAAACAAAAGAAGCAGCATCTTTGTCATCACTGTGAAGCAGCTAGTCACACTCGACCAAATTACTATAAGTGGTTAGCCACTAAAAATAGCAACTGCATGTTGGCGTCAGGAAACCAGAATCAGTTTCCGTCCTCGTTTGCTCCTCTTGGAGATCTTCTCAAAGCGCCTCATATTCCTTTTGAACTTGAACGATATCAATTCTTCCCCCTCATCGACGGTTCAAGGGTTTGCGAAGAGGAAAGGTTCTTCCAAGGTGTGGAAGGAAAAGGGTTCCAAGTGATCGAATCACTTTTTCTCTCTCTTCTTTTGTTTTTGTTTTTGCATTACTTGTGTGTTTTTCTTTAATGTTTTGAGTCAGTCTAGTTTTTACACTTTGCTTGGTTTTGTCTTGCATGTTTTTGGTTATTAGTTTTTTAGTTTTTAGTTGTTTTGTTTTAATTCAAAAAAGAAAAAAAATTGAAAAATTCAGAAAAATAAAAAAATAGTGTGTGTATGTGTACATCGATTCTTGTGAACCTTACAATGGCCTTTGAAATAGAGTTTTCTAAACTTTGTATCTCTTGTAGTTTAGATGAGCATTCTTATGCACAACTAAGCAAGTGAGCTTTGTGGCTCTTTGTTTGTGATGAGTAAGGTTAAGTGATCTTTTGTATTTAACACTCGTATCACTCTTTTTGATGAGAATGACTAGAAAATCCTAAGAGAAATGCATAAATAACCATCTCACCACTGTTAGACGCCAATCATGATATGAAATCTGTATGCTTCGGCATAGCAAAAGCGCAATGTCTAAAAGCTTAACATAATTGGGTATTTCTTCTCTCTCCTTTGTATACCCATGTATGGTTTGCTTAATAAAAAGAAAATATGCAAAGAAAATAAAAGTAAAAAGAACAAAATGCTTTAAATATGATTGTAAGCGTTTTTTCTAGGAGATGTGGGAGTTATAGGATGTACCTCAAAGGTGATAGTCCCCATCAAACAGTTATGATTATGTGTGAGTTAAAGTGATTTTCTCATATCTCAAATCGTCATAACCTTGAGACACTCATGAAATCTTGTGATGTTTTTCACACACAACACGCAATATTCTTTACTACTCTTGAAACATATGCAGGTACAATGTGATTTGGCTATCACAAGGTATACATGTGTTAATGTATGCTCACTAAACTGTCTTAACTTGTTTTTGAAATATAAAATTGGTAAGACTTGTTTAGTGTTTGTGTGTGTGTTTATGGGAGCTAATTGCTTAACTCTTTGTTGATTGAGAGATTTTTTGATAGGTTAAAATGTTGGTTGGTGTTAGGATTAGTGCCCTTAAATCCTATTGTATGATGCTATGTATGATATTATGTATGACATTATGTATGACTTTATATTGTGATTGATAAAATTATTTTATTATTATCTAAAATAATGGTAACATGAATATGGGACATTATCATATAGTCCATGAGATGCATTGTATGTGATTTATGTGAAAAGTCACAGAAGATGTAAATCATAAGTTCTTTGTAAACTCAGAATTTATAGTTCGTAGTCGGTGATGAAATTGGGCATTTCATCTGCGAAGACTATAACATGTCAACTAAGATGATTTGTCTTGATCATGGAAGTGGAAACTTCTAGTTGATATGTTGATATGTTTTAAGAGTTAAAACATATTGAACAGGACCGCTGTGAGATTTATTATTCTTCTAACGACTGTCAAATGAATAATAAATCTCACGACTTCTATTTGCATGAACTCTTAATCTTGAGAGAATAATGGACCTGATCATGAAGTGTAGGTTGCTTTGATATATCAGGAGTGAGATCTGAAGTGACGGTCAAAACCTCAGTATGTTGAGCAGCCACATTTAGTGTTGATGGAACATATACTCAAGATGGAATTCATAGTCTCTTGGTAGAGATATAAAATATTCCCTAGAGATATAAAATATTCCCTTGAGATAAGTTTAATGGTTTCAGTTATTCAGAGAGTTAGGCCTAACCACTTTAGTAAGAAATTACTAAAGTATATATTTATGAAATTGGATTTCATAAATATATAATGAATAACTTTAAAGAATTAAACCGGGTACTCAAGGATAAGATGTAGTAATTTACAAAGTGGCAGTCTACGTTTATGACTTTGTGTTACTACGAATATTGTATGAAGGGGTTACGTGTATAATAAAGTCTTGGGATATAATTTATTAATAAGGTCTAGAGTGCAATTATATTTATATAGTGGTATTAAATATAATTAATGGTAACTTTGGACTTGTCAAGAGTTGACGGAAAAGCCCAAGGCCCATTGGAGCTAGTGTCTTATTGGTCCCTTTTGGTCCCACTCCAAGCCACACACTAAAGCCCAATTGGAAAGGCCCAATAGACCAACCCAATTAGATAATCAGTTAGTTATAAAGGGAGAAACATATAGAATTTTTTATTAGAAGTGAGAGAAAGAAAACAAATAAGAAACGGTGTGTGAGAGAGTGTAAGACACACTTTCATTCTCCTTTTGAAAAACTGATTAAGAGACCACACATCTTGGGCGTAAAGTGGAATTGGAGTGAAGATTAAAAGTATTCCCAAGTGCTTCTAATCTTTGTTTTGAATTTCTCCACACCAAGGTACGCTATCTTGTTCTTAAATTCTGAAATTTACATAGTACACATTATCAATCATGAATGAAATATATCCCTGTTTGTTGCTTCCGCTGTGTTTTGTATGAGATATAAAACCAGAATTTTTTCTTCAATTGGTATCAGAGCCAGGTTTTCATATCATGATTGTATAATATGTGATTAAATTTTAGAATTTAAGAAAAACCGTTGTCTTTGTGTTTTTAATTTTCTGCATCATATGAATATAATGAAGAGAATTGCATCACTTGTATATACATATCCGTTTCTTCACAAGGATATATTGTTTTTTGTGTGAAGCCGTGTCTTGTAGTAAAGTGCTTGGAAATGAATACAATTGAGTGTTGATGCATTGATTGTTATATTTATAGTTGATGTACGGATTGCCATGCTTTATGGTAGTTATTAATTGATGAAGTAACCGCTTAAAAAAAAAAAAAAAACTGCTTCAGTTTTTGTACTGCTTGGGTTCTTAATGTCACGGATTGGATTTAATGAATATGGTTGCATGGCTTGGCCGCCATTTTGCATGCCTTAGAAAAGGTGAATCCGTATGGATTCTAACCTTCTCTGACAATCATATATATATAAAATATAATATAATATAATAATCATATATTATATATATATATATAAAGTAATAATTATATATTATATATGAATTTGTATATTATATTATATATAATATAATATGGTTTTTTATATGTAATAAAGATTTTTATTACGTTATATATATATATTTATATATATTAATGCTAGGATTATGAAATTTATTCCTAATGAGATTAGGATTATTTTTTCACGTGTCTAGCATTATTATCATTCTTGATCTTAAAAAACCTTTATTTTAAAATATCTAGTGGGAGAGAGATTCAAGGGTTGGATCTCACGGCCTCCATTGTTGGTTCATAGTAGTGTGAAATATATACTTTGTCTTTGCCTCGAGCTTAGCATTCCATGCGGAGAGTATTTATTTCATGGTCCTACAAGATTGAATTTCTTGGTTTATAGTGGTTTGATAAACACCTTGTCTTAGTTTCGAGCTTTGCATTCCATGCGGAGGGTGTTTTATCATGGTACTACAAAATAAGCATGTTAAAGGGATGAAATGTGGTTACACATAATTCTAGACAACGGTATACACTAGACTAAGTATTATAGTATCCTCTAGGCTGAGTTCTTACTATTATTACTTAGAGGCTAAATATAAAACGGCATATTATTAGTGTTTGATAAGAGTTATCATGATAGCACTAATAATGAGAATAGTTCTCAATCAATCATAGTATTTTATGTTCACTCTATGTTGAGGGATATTGAATATGAGATTGGGTTGTCGTTGCATATATATTATTTTATGATTTTATTAAGGTTCCATATTATATGCTTATATGCTAAATTGATAATGTCCAATTTACTTGTTATATTCATGTTTATTATTTTCAGATTTTGTCATGGCATCATTTAGCCCACTTGTTTCTATTCTTAACCAAAACAAACTGACTGGATCCAACTATGTTGACTGGAAAAGAAATTTGGACATTGTTCTTACTGCTGAAGAGCACAAATATGTGCTTACTCAACCATGTCCTAACTTTCCTTCATTAGATGCTCCTCTTGAGGAAAAACAACGATATGATCGTTGGCAGAAATCTAATGAGATGGCCAAGTGCTACATCCTAGCATCTATCTCAAATGTTCTACAGCATCAAATGCAGGATGTAGAACTTGCTTCGGACATAATGCATAGTCTGAAGGAGATGTTTGGTGAGCAAGGCCGTTCTGCAAGGCAAGAAACCATGAGGCAAATTTATAATACCAAAATGGTTGTAGGAAGTTCAGTGAGAAAGCATTGTCTTAGGATGATTGCTAATTTAAACACATTGAAAGTTTTAGGTGCCGACATTGATGGAGAATCCCAAGTGGATATAATACTCCAGTCACTACCAGAATCATTCAAGGAATTCAGACTCAATTATAATATGAACAAAAAGATTTATTCTTTGTCTGGATTAATGAATGAGTTAGTGGCGGCGGAAGGCATCCTTGGTACTTCTAGTGTTGAAGCCAATGTGGGTGAAGCTTCTACTTCTCAACCTAAGTCAAAAGGCAAGGGTAAGAAGAAGAAGAAGAAGGACTTCACTAAGAAAGCTGGTAAACAAATTTCCTTAGGGGTTGCCAACAAAGGAAAGAAAACCAAAGGAAAGTGTTTCCATTATGGTGAGAAAGGACATTGGAAGAGGAATTGTCCAACATACAAGGCTGCCAAGAATAAAGGTATGAAAAGTTCATTTCTTCTTGAAATATGTTTGGTACAGAATCCAACAGATTCCTGGTGTGTGGATTCAGGTTGTACTAATCATATCTGCAATTCTTTGCAGGGGTTCCAGGAGACCAGAAAGTTGAATGAGGGAAAACTATTTCTTACTTTAGCTGATGGGAGCAAGATTCCGGTTGAAGTTGTTGGAGTGTTTAATTTGTGTTTTAAGTCTAGAGTTTTAATATTGGAAGACTGTTTGTATGTACCTAATGTTCGTAGGAATTTAATTTCTGCAACTTACTTAGGTAAACATGGATATTGTGTTATCCTGAAAGACAATGCTGTAATAAAGAAGGATAAAATGTTTATCTGTTCTGGCAATATTGTGGATGGTCTTTATATTTTAACTCCTGATAAGCATGAATTATACAATTCTGAATTAGATAGTAACTCTCATGTGAAATCATTAAAGAGAAAGTTTCCTTCTACTAGTGATGCATATCTATGGCACTTGCGTTTATGTCATATTAATTCAAGTAGGATTCAAAGACTAATCAAAGATGGACTTTTACAGCCCATAGACTTTGATGATTTTCCAATTTGCGAATCTTGTTTGAAAGGTAAGATGACCAAACGACCTTTTAATGCAAATGGTAGAAGAGCCCAAGATTTGCTAGAACTAGTACATTCAGATGTATGTGGTCCTATGTCAATCCTAGCAAGAGGTGGCTATGAGTATTTCATTACTTTCACTGATGATTACTTGAGATTTGGTTATGTGTACCTAATGAAACGGAAGTTCGAAGCTTTTGAAAAGTTCAAAGAGTTTAGGGCTGAAGTTGAAAATCAATTGGGTAAACACATAAAGGCCATTCGATCTGATCGAGGTGGCAAATACCTTCTTGGTGATTTCAAGGATTACTTAACTGAAAATGAGATTATATCCCAATTGACTGCACCTGGAACTCCACAACAAAATGGTGTAGCAGAAAGAAGGAATATGACTCTTTTAGATATGGTTAGGTCCATGTTGAGTTATTCGACTCTACCAATTTCTTTTTGGGGATATGCCTTAAATACTGCAATGTATCTTCTGAATTTAGTACCTTCGAAGTCTATTCCTAAAATACCTGTAGAGTTGTGGAATGGGCGTAAGCCTAGTATGAGACATCTCCACATTTGGGGTTGTCCAGCACATGTGTTGAAAGGAAAGTCTGACAAGTTACAGTCTAAAACAGAAGTGGTATTTTTTGTAGGGTATCCAAAAGGAACAGTTGGAGGTTTATTCTATAGTCATAAGGATAATAAAGTGTTTGTTAGCACAAATGCCAAATTCTTGGAAAATGACTATATGAATAATTTTACTCCTAGAAGTAGAGTTGTCTTGGCTGAAATGAATGAACCTGTAGTTGAACAACCAATGGATGAAACTAGGGATGATGTGACTATATTAGATACACCACAAGATACTACTCATGAGATGTCTAGTACACAGGTGCCTCGTCGTAGTGGGAGAATTATTCGGCCTCCTATAAGATTCATAGGTTTGGGAGAAACTTATGAGGCTATCTCAGAAGAGGCTGAATCGGATCCTTACACTTATGATGAAGCAATGAATGATATAGATGCACAACATTGGGTCCAAGCTATGAAATCTGAATTGGATTCTATGAATTCAAATCATGTATGGGATCTTGTAAAGGCGCCTAATGGCATTAAACCTGTTGGTTGCAAATGGGTTTACAAGAGAAAGAGAGGGATGGATGGAAAGATTGAAACCTTTAAAGCAAGACTAGTGGCGAAAGGGTATACACAAAAAGAAGGTATTGATTATGATGAAACCTTTTCGCCAGTAGCCATGCTTAAATCTATCCGAATTCTCTTATCCATTGCTGCTCATTATGATTATGAGATTTGGCAAATGGATGTCAAGACTGCATTTCTTAATGGCAATCTTGAAGAAGAAATATACATGTTACAACCAGAAGATTTCATAGCAAAGAACCAAGAGCATATGGTATGCAAGTTGAATAGGTCCATTTATGGACTTAAACAAGCATCTAGGTCATGGAACATCAGATTTGATCAAGCAATCAAGTCATTTGGTTTTGAACAAAATCTTGATGAACCATGTGTGTACAAAAGGCATCGTGACAAAGTAGTAATGTTCCTAATGCTTTATGTTGATGATATTCTACTCATTGGGAATGATGTAGGGGTAATGTCATCGGTTAAAGTTTGGTTGTCAAGTCAATTTGATATGAAGGACTTGGGTGAGGCTAACGTTATTCTAGGGATCAAGCTTTGGCGAGATCGCAAGAATAAGATGTTAGGCTTATCACAAGCTGGATATATAGATAAGGTCCTAGAACGGTTTAGCATGCAAAACTCCAAGAAATGATTACTTCCTTTTAGACATGGAGTTCCTCTGTCTGATGACCAAAGGCCTAAGACTCAAGAGGAAGAAAATATGATGAGACAAGTTCCTTATGCTTCTGTAGTGGGAAGTCTCATGTATGCCATGCTTTGTACTAGACCAGATATTTGTTATTCAGTTGGCATGGTCAGCCGATATCAATCAAATCTAGGACCAAAACATTGGCAAGCTGTAAAGCATATTCTCAAGTATCTTAGGAGAACGAGAGATTATATGCTTGTTTACCATAGTCAGGATTTGATTCTCATTGGCTATACAGATTCAGACTTTCAATCAGATCTAGATTTCAAAAAATCCACTTCAGGATGTGTTTTCACCTTGGGAGGTGGAGCCTTAAGTTGGAGGAGCGTTAAGCAATCTTGTATTGCGGACTCCACCATGGAAGCCGAGTACGTTGCTGCTTGTGAAGCAGCAAAGGAGGCTGTTTGGCTCAAGAAATTCCTTTCTGATCTTGGTGTTGTGAGAATGGAGCAAGTTCCCATCACATTGTTTTGTGACAATAGTGGAGCGGTTGCACAATCCAAAGATCTAAGGAATCATAAGAAAGGAAAGCACATTGAGAGGAAGTACCACATCATTCGAGACATTGTTGCTCGTGGAGATGTTGTGGTAGCAAAGATTGAGAGTGCAAATAATCTAGCATATCCTTTTACCAAAGCCTTGCCTCAAAGGACTTTCGAGTCACATTTGGAAGCAATGGGAGTTAGATTAGTGCACAATAGTCTTTAGGGCAAGTGGGAGATTGTTAGGATTAGTGCCCTTAAATCCTATTGTATGATGCTATGTATGATATTATGTATGACATTATGTATGACATGATGTATGACTTTATATTGTGATTGATAAAATTATTTTATTATTATCTAAAATAATGGTAACATGAATATGAGACATTATCATATAGTCCATGAGATGCATTGTATGTGATTTATGTGAAAAGTCACAGAAGATGTAAATCATAAGTTCTTTGTAAACTCAGAATTTATAGTTCGTAGTCGGTGATGAAATTGGGCATTTCATCTGCGAAGACTATAACATGTCAACTAAGATGATTTGTCTTGATCATGGAAGTGGAAACTTCTAGTTGATATGTTGATATGTTTTAAGAGTTAAAACATATTGAACAAGACTGCTGTGAGATTTATTATTCTTCTAACGACTGTCAAATGAATAATAAATCTCACGACTTCTATTTGCATGAACTTTTAATCCTGAGAGAATAATGGACCTGATCATGAAGTGTAGGTTGCTTTGATATATCAGGAGTGAGATCTGAAGTGACGGTCAAAACCTCAGTATGTTGGGCAGCCACATTTAATGTTGATGGAACATATATTCTCAAGATGGAATTCATAGTCTCTTGATAGAGATATAAAATATTCCCTTGAGATAAGTTTAATGGTTTCAGTTATTCAGAGAGTTAGGCCTAACCACTTTAGTAAGAAATTACTAAAGTATGTATTTATGAAATTGGATTTCATAAATATATAATGAATAACTTTAAAGAATTAAACCGGGTACTCAAGGATAAGATGTAGTAATTTACAAAGTGGTAGTCTACGTTTATGACTTTGTGTTACTACGAATATTTTATGAAGGGGTTACGTGTATAATAAAGTCTTGGGATATAATTTATTAATAAGGCCTAGAGTGCAATTATATTTATATAGTGGTATTAAATATAATTAATGGTAACTTTGGACTTGTCAAGAGTTGACGGAAAAGCCCAAGGCCCATTAGAGCTAGTGTCTTTTTGGTCCCTTTTGGTCCCACTCCAAGCCACACACTAAAGCCCAATTGGAAAGGCCCAATAGACCAACCCAATTAGATAATCAGTTAGTTATAAAGGGAGAAACATACAGAATTTTTTATTAGAAGTGAGAGAAAGAAAACAAATAAGAAACGGTGTGTGAGAGAGTGTGAGACACACTTTCATTCTCCTTTTGAAAAACTGATTGAGAGACCACACATCTTGGGCGTAAAGTGGAATTGGAGTGAAGATTAAAAGTATTCCCAAGTGCTTCTAATCTTTGTTTTGAATTTCTCCACACCAAGGTACGCTATCTTGTTCTTAAATTCTGAAAGTTACATAGTGCACGTTATCAATCATGAATGAAATAGATCCTTATTTGTGGCTTCCGCTATGTGTTTTGTATGAGATACAAAACTAGAATTTTTCCTTCAGTTGGGTCATTGGCTGAGTTGCATGTTTGATTGCATTCATATCTGTGTTTTTCTCCTCTTTGAAAAATTGTTTTTGAGCCCTCTCGATACGTTCTCGACACCTCTTGATACCTGGCTTATCTGTCGAGCTTTTCAGTTGCATCTTATCGCAATCTCAATAGCTCCTTGATAGCTTCTAGATCGGTCGAGAAACCTCCTGGCCTCTCGATAGATTCCCAACAGCTGGTGGATCGATCGGGCTTCTTACTCGTGTCTGATGTTTTGTTCTTCGACACCTCCTCGATAGCTGCATCTGTCGACGTCTTTTTCTCGACACCTCTATCTGTCGAGATTTACTGAGATTCTATAAGTAGGTTCTGTGCGATCTGGGCTTCATTTCTCTCGATCTCTCTCTCGATAGCTTCTTTTTCTCTCCTCCCTTTTTCACTTTCTCTCACTCATACACTCTCCTCAAGGTTTCTTCAAGCTTTTTCAAGATTTTCTTCTCTTAGTAAGCCTCTTATCTTTCATTATACCTGCGTTTCATGTTTTGAAACCTAGGATTTTGAGTTTTGAAAATTTTTGGGGTTTTTCAAAATTGTTGAGTTTTTGTGAAAATTTGGGATGGGTTTTTGCCTAAATGAGTTTCAAATGTCATACATTGCATCTCATAAGTATAATAATTGTATCATCATACATTTAGATGTGTGCAATTTGATTGTGTGCTGGTAGGATTGGATTGGGCAGAGCCCATGATATCTTTTATATGACATGTCACATGTTCATGCATTTTTCATGCATACGTTCTTTCCTTTCAATATATTTGTTATATTTGAATTGTGTTGGAACTTAATCTGAGTTTTCTTTCTTCCCCCTCTCTCTCTTGTTTACGTTAGTGCGTTAATGGCACTAATACGTAAGTCTGCACCTGTCCAAAACCCTCTGTGTTCTAGGGCCTCTTCATCTTCTGATCCTACTCCTTCCTCTGTTCGATTCTGTGATGAGAAAGCCCAAAAGGACTTCTTGGAGAACTTCTCTAAACGAGGTGTTCATTCGGAACGCCAAGTTGTCTTGTCAGATTTTGTCGACACTGGCCTTCCCAATGTCATTCACAGACGGGAATGGGAGTCACTGTGTGACGTCTCGGTCACATGTCCTTTCATGCTAATTCAGGAGTTTTACTCCAACATGCATGGAACTGATCCTTCAGTACCTTTCTTTCATACTTGCGTTCGAGGTACGCGCATTGTCGTCACACCAGAGTTGGTATTCGATGTGCTTCGTGTTCCGAGGGTTGTACATCCTGACTACCCCGGTTGTGAGCGACTACGGACTGTGTCCAAAGACAAGATGATCTCTGCTTTCTGTGAGCTTCCAGCTGATTGGGGTGAGCATCAGTTTACATCATGTCGACCTTTTGCTAAAGGTCCTAGATTCTTGAACATGGTGATGACTTTTGTGTTGTATCCTCTCTCTCACTACAACTCTATTACAGAGTCTCGTTCTTGTTTTTTGTTGTCCCTTCTTGAGGATCTTTCCATTGATTTTCCTTCACATTTTATCCTTTCTATCATAGATGTTTATAGGGATACTGCTACCTGTGATAAGCTCATATTTCCTTCTGCTATCACGTGGATCTTATGCCATTTTTCTATTCCTTTTCCCTCATCTGACCACTTCTCCTTTATGTGTGCCATTGACTACGCTACCGTTAAATGGAGCGAGGCGTAGTTTCATACAAGGTGGTCCAGTTCGACAGCTTCTCCCACTCCTTCGGCTCCTTCAACCTCTGCTCCCTCTTCTTCAGCAGGAGGTGTGACTTTGGATGCGATCATAGTGCAGCTTCAGCACATGGATGCTCATCTGATACACTTTCTACGGAGTTGTATCAGGTGAACATCCGTGTTGGCCACATTTCTAAATGGCAGGTTCACCTTGGTGGTTTTGTGGAGTCTCCCTCTCCTCCTCCCGAGGCATCCGAGACACCTGATGATGGTTCTGGTGATGATGATGATGAGGATGGAGATGCTAGCTCTTCCTATTCTAATGAGATGTCTACTTGACACGCTTACCCTTTGTCACTCGTGACAAAAAGGGGGAGTAGTTTTGGATATGAAGTGGTCACTCTTAGGGGGAGAGTTTGTTTTTGAGGGATGTAGTAAGGATTACATGTATCTTTTCTTTTCTTTCTTGTTAGAGATATGTTGTTCTTGTACCCAGGTCTTGTGACCATTATTTTTACATACATGATGTTTCTCAAGTGGTATATATATATATGATGATGTATGTTTTATTCACCTACCTCTACATGTGTTGTTTCTTTTCTTTCTTTATACATATGTTTCTTTATTTTGTATGCAATCTATTATTTCTACTTCACACAAAGATGCCTTGATGTGTTTTGTTTAAAGTGTTTCCGAAATACAAGTTGTCTAAGTCTACTTGTCATGAACTCTCTTCTTGCAAAGTTTTTCAAGAGTTTATGTTAGGATAGATTTTATTGTATTCAACAAGTGAGTATGAGTTGAGTGATTTATGACTTCTCTCATATATTCATTTGTTTGTTATGGTTTTGTCACAGATTGCCAAAGTGGGAGATTGTTAGGACATATATGGTTCACTTAATAAGAACATATGTCATTCTTTTATGTAATTGGCTAATCCTTTGACAAAACGTACTTTACTTGTAATTGGATAGATCTAGGATGTTTTTGATACTTCAAGAAACAAGGTTTCAAGATCAAGTGTTAAAGTCATGCTAGTTTGTCCAAGAAACAAGCTAAGAAGTGCTCTTCATTAAAGCTCAACAGCTAGCTCGACAATTGCATCTATCTAGCTTTAAGAAGCTGTTCTAGCCCCGTGGCTCGACAGCTGCTCGACAGCACCTCGACACCTCTAACTATCGAGATTTAAGAAAAACAGTTTTCAGTACTGTTTTGATTCTAATTTGTGGACATGTCTTTGGGCCTTCTTTTCTCATAACCCTAGACATATAGAAGGATTATTTTAAGGGACATCTTTTTCAAGTTGGTTATTTAAGTCGTGTACTGGGATTCGCGCAATTGGTTAGTCACGTACTAAGAGCCGTGCATTGAAAAGGAGAGATTGTCACTACAAAACAAGTCCAATTGGGTGTTGGGGTAAGGGTTCAACTGTAGGTTGGTATAAGGTACTGGGATTCCTTTACTTGTAACCACTTGTTGTGATAATAGTGGATTCTCGGGAGTGGTGACCTTAAAATCATCCGGTGGGGTTTTTGCCTTGAAGGTTTTCCCCATTCGTAAACAAATCACCGTGTCAATTTCTTTTCCGTTGCACTTTAGTTTATTGGTGATTTTTTTGTGCTACCACGCATTTGCATGTTAAATTGGTTAATTAATTGAACTTGGCTAATTAATCAATTAATCCTTCACAAGGGGTCAATACGTTTTTGGCCTATCAACTCTCATTGAACAAGGCACAACTTCTTCAATTTGTGAAGCAAGCTAACTTCTTCAATTTGTGAAGCAAGCTAACTTCTTCAATTTGTGAAGCAAGCTAACTTCTTCCTCACTAAAGCTGCTGAAAGCAAAACAAAAATCAAATAAGAACCATCTAAAGCAACGCAACATCACCATCAAATAATAAAGAGGTCATGGTTTGGAAGGTTATTGGACACAAATTTTGGAAAAGGGGTAACATGATTTTCATATACCTTCACTATATATGCCTTGCTTAAGTTAAGCTATGGTGTATGCTCCTAGCTAGAAACCCACAACTTAATATTTCTTTCTCTAAAAATCATATATTTGATCATTTCAAGCACTGCTCATCCTTTCTCTTTGATTTTCCTTCTTTTTTAGCACAAATTACTCTAATCCGCCAATTATTGATTTTAAGAGCTTTAACAGCTCATCAAACATTGATTATTGGGCTCTTAAACATCGCGAGAAAGCCTAGTCTTAATTCCCTCTCTACTGATAGTGTTTCTCCTTCGGGATGATCAAGTCATCTAAATCTAGTACAAATTGAAATTATAATGAGCTCATATCTCCATATATGTGGCCTCTAATGTGTCATTCTCAAAAGCAAGCTAGATTCTAGTAGCTACTACATATAAATAAGGGAGGCATCCCTAATTAATTTGCAAGGGGGTCAAGACTAGGGGTTTTTTTCAACTAGCAAATCCCATACCTTTTAATCATTTTCACTATTTTTCTCAAAATAATTTCATCCACCACTAAATGTTTCACTTACAGTAACTTCCCTGCTAAATATTTCTTATACTTATAGAAACAAAATTAAACTCTAGCTAGTAGCTTCGTAATTTCATGATTAACGACTACTATTGGCACACATCTCCCAAAGTTATTATGTTCTTCATCCTCATCTCTAACTCACTTTCACTTACCTTCTCTGCCTTACAATTTAAATTCACCTCATTAGCTTTAATTCAATATTTACTATGTTTGTGTAATTTCATTGCAACACTTTAAATCACTGTGTAATCGATATTAATTTATGCTATTGTGTTAATATTATTTATTTGACATTGCTAGCAACTTCTTACTTTTTTTTAGAGAGAGTTTCAACCTATGATGTCCGCTCTTGATGATAGTTCTTTATCATTAGACCAAGATACCAATTAGTTTTTGGTGTAGTCGAGGATTGAACCCTAGATCTTTTATACAACTATCAGAGACTTTACCAGTTGAGCTAACTGGAACCCACTAGAAATTTCTTACATGATTATGAGAAATAATTTATTTTGTCATTGTTTAAGATGTATGCTTAGCTTTCTTGAACTTTGTACAGTACTTTGCTAAATGTGTTTTGTAAAGTTGTGATTTCCAACTAGCTTGTGTTGGCTTTAATTTCATGCCAAATTCGATTGTAATTACTTCAATCATTTCCTTGTATTTATGTGGGTTTATTTGTAAGGGATAAGTGTGAGAAATCGGTGAAGAATCAAGCTTCAAAGGTGAATCAGTGCAGTTCGTAACTAGGTTGCGAGAAGAGTAACTCGCGAAAGGCTACGTGTGAAGCACATGACTGGAAGCTAAAGAGTCACACCAGGCTATTAAGTTCGCGAGTGTTTCGCGAGAATGGCCATCTCACGAGATACCCACAAAACTCTTTGTTTGGCAAAAGATAAAGTGTTTTACCAAATTCTTTACCCACACTATAAATACCCTCATTACCCATGAATTGTAAGGAGTGTTTTTCATAGAGAAAACCCTAGTAAATACACTTAAGAGTTAGAGATTGTTATACCCACAATCATCTACACATTGTCTTGTGGTTTTCCTCTGATCCTATCTCTCCATCTCTAGATCCTTGAGAGGTTCTTAGCCCAAACACTTACCACACCAAATCTGAGTGTCAAGTGAGGTTTTCATGCTGTTGGAAAGCATTGGAAGAAGTCATTTAGTGGCGGATGCAATCGGGCTGAATTGCGGGATCCGCAAAGCTAGAGAAGACAAAACTCCAAGAAGTTCGTTGGTAGCGGGAGCTTGAAGGGCTCAAGTACATAGGGTAGACTAGGCTTGGAGGGTCTTTTGTTATTCATGTACTCTAACTTTATTCTCTAGTGGATCAATTTCAACTTGGAGGATCACAGAGAGGTTTTTCGCTGAGGTCTTCAGTTTCCTTTTCGATAACACATCTTGGTGTTATCTTGTGTTTGTATCTCTCTTCCCTACTCTTTAAGCTTTACTTTTATTGTTCATTATGGTTGGACCTGGCTTAGAGTAGTGTTACCAGTTTATTGCTATTACTTACTCTTGTTCCACACTTTGATAAGTTAGAGTAAAAGCAATCTAGCTATAATTTTTAAATTGGGGGTTTGAACAAGCTCATATGTTTTCACACAAATCTGAGCTTTCATGTTTAATAGCATTGCTGGTCATTTTTAGTACTTTATATGAAACATAAATATTTGATTTTCATTTAAAAAAATACGATTACAATTACTAGATGCCTTTGTTCTAGTTTCATCGTAAGTTTTACTTTGACTTCACCAACATTTTGTCATAACTTTGCTAGATAAATAACACTTGATTAAACGTGTTATTTTAAATTTGTAAATACAATGCTTTTAATCTCAATATTGATAAGCACACAAGAAGCAAATTCATGTTATTTCTCACCTCTTTTGACATAATCTAACCTAGCACTAATATAATTATGTACACAACAATCTCTGATGCCCTTTATGTGCTATCAATGTTGTTTCTTAATTCTTTATGTTATAACTACACTATGTCTTATCGTATTTCTCCTTTTAATTACCTTATTTTATTATTCAAAGGAAAATACAATGGCAGTGGTCAGTGGGTGACTAGTTGGCATGAATTCTGTACTTGACTATCTCCTTCAAAATCAATTTTTAACTAATAACATACCAATGCACAACATGTGCATGTTCAAGCAACAAAAATCTCCCTTGACAAGGTCAAAGTAATATTTAGATCTAAAATAAGAAGTAACTCTCTCTACTCTAACCCTAGAGTTAGCGGTGTATTTTCGAGTTCGTGTACTACAAAAAACAGGGCTATCCCAACATTTTTAAACCGCTGGGATATCCCCAAAAAGTGCTGGTATAGGCCAAAAAGGCTTATACTGGCGCTTTTTTTCCCAGTGCTTTGTAGCACTGTGCAACGAGTGTGGCAATTGGTCCTGGCGTTTTCGGAATCCTATCCCGATGATTTTTAAACCGCTGCTATAGGGTTTTTTTTCCTTTAAATACAGGCTATAGCGGCAGTTTAAAAGCGCAGGGATAGGTCTTTTTTAATATAGCCTAGAGTGGTGGTTTTAAAAGTGTCGTCAAAGGCCTTTTTTAAATACGGGCTATAGCGGCGGTTTCAAAAGCGCCACTATAGGTCTTTTTTAGTACAGGCTTAAAAGGCCTATTGCGGCGATTTCAAAAGCGCCACTATAGGCCTTTTCTTAATACGAGTTTTAGCAGCAATTTCAAAACTGCTACTATAGGCCTTTTTTTAATTAAAAAAAAAGGGAAAAATATTTTCCCTGCATTTTGTTTTCCCGCCCTGTTTCTAGCTGAACAAAAATCAATATAAAATAAATGACTAGATCTAGTTGACACATGCCAATATAGACCCCACAATAATCAAACATATTTAAACTATCAAATTAATATAATACAATTTCTAGCTATAATAATTGTTATGCCTAATACAAGACATTCCAAATGTATAGAATGTTATATCACAATTACAAACTAGAAAAAAAAAAAAAAAAAAAAAAAAAAAAAAAAAAAAAAACCACAAGCTTGATGATTGATTTTGCGCAGTACGAAAGTGATCACCTGCATCATCACCATCCTAAATATAATAAAAATAATGTTATAAGCTCATTTAACAACAACGTTGCTAAATAACACAATGGGATTGCAACTCATAACCTCATATAACAATTATCACAACCAAAAGTCAAATAATCTAATTTTGTACCTCATAGTGGTAATTTACCAAACACTTGGCATGCAACATGCATTCAAGTGAAGCAAGACAAGAGAAAATACCTGACATTTTTCACTTGTTTAACAATAAAGTAATCCCAAACTTTCAAGTAGCATTCAAAACCCCCACTCCCACTCTATACTCATTTAATTCTGACCCACTAACCCTCATAAGCAAGAAGAGTAGAAGATACACACACAACCTTTGGTATAGGAAAGAACTAACCCACCCTCAAAAAAACACAAATACACAATAACGGAGAGAGTGTGAGAGGCCATTTTTTCTATTTATTTTTTGGTGCATTCGCCTTAAACATTGGTCACTAAATTAGTGACTCTACGACCTCAAGGAGAAGTGGAGAACACATGCATACCATGTCAATGCACTATACACTCTAAGAAACAGCAGAGATATTAAAATATTGAGTAAAATTAATACCAAAACCAAATACTATGAACAGAGAAAAAAAATTCACAAAACAAGTATAAAGAACGCATCCAATAGAGAAAAGAAAGAAAGAGAGTCACATTTGTCTACTGCAACTACAGAAGCTACTAAGAGAAAAAGAAGAATAAGCACAGCCATGGAAACCCAAACTTACCACAAACTAATGCTTCTTATCATTCAAAAGCTAAGTCTAATTTACATGGACAATGCCTTGAACAATAAAAATTTGCAATATTCACAAATCAATCAACACTCCCAAATACACCACCTTATATCACTATGCAAGCCACCTGCTAGATCCATATCAACAACCCACCACAGTAGTAATTTTGACATATAATTATAGGCTAGTAGGGTAATATGAAGCAGATTTTATTCACCAAACTATCTGCCAGAAATGTAAAGGTCCAAAAGCAATTGCAAATGAAAATGACAGCAAGATATATTTGGTTCCTATCCAAGAAATCCAAGGTGATCATGAAATTATTTAGACATTTGTAAGGTGCCATTATTTCTCAAGAACACTTGAAATTGTTAAATAAGATATGTAGGACATTACAACATAATACTGTATATATACTGAAAGTAAACATACCTTTTTTCTTAAACCATGAGCTATCAATATTTCGAAAAACTTGCGCATCAACATTTCTTCTACCTACATATTGTAAATCTGGAAGATTCAGTATGGTACATTTCAAATTAACAAATAACAACATGAAAAAAATAATCAAATAATATGTTTTCTTCACTCAATATACACTTTGCAAATGAATTGGTCTTAGGGGGTGTGTGAAGGGAAAGTGACAAGTAAAGCAAATCCAAGCAATGAGCATTTCATGAATCCACGATAAGAAATAATAGTAAACAATAAATACTTCTATTACCCAATTGCCTATTCTTAAAAGTATCATAGGGATTGTGACTAAAAGTATACAGCATGATATTTAAAAAAAAACTAAATAATTAGGAAAACTTGAAGTTTTTATGATTCATGTGTCATTGATCTATAGGAATCCATTAGGAGCTCAATCTGTTCTCCAAATGCCTAAAAATTCAACCCTACAAAAAAAATTTATATATAAAATAAAATAAAAAGAACCTAAATATAACAAATGAAACATAAACACAATAATTTGAGAAAACTTACTTCAATATCTCCCCATGAATCTAGGATCCATTAAAACAATAATATTATTACACACCAGCTACCAAAATCCTAGGCTGCACTAGGAATCCTGTCAAAAACCTCTAAAAAAGGAGAGCGTAAAATTACTGGCAATAAAGATGAAGCAGTGAAAAATCTCAAACCCTTGTAACCTGAAATTTAAAACCCACAACCAAATGACCACAAGTTACACAGGTAGCATTTCAAACACAAGCACAAACCCAAACCTATAGCCAAATGAGCACAAGCAATATACATACCCAACTCTGAAAAACCCAAATCAAAAAATACCTATGGATTCACAATCAACCAAAAACAAAAACCCCAAGACCCAATACGGAAAAAATAAATAAATAAATAAAAATTGTAAATCATAATAACATTGCAACCTAAACCCCAAACAGTATATTCAATCACAAAAATATGAAATTCAAATCAATGATTTTCTTGTAATGATTTTATGTGAAATTTCTACAATTAAAAAAATAAAAAAATAAAAAGGCACTCACTGATGGGTAAAGGAGGTACCATAAACCACACCCTATATATTGAACTGAAAATCCAAAAACAAACATTACAAAACAAAAATTACAAAGGGTAGAGGAGGTACTAGAAAGTGTTAGGATTAGTGCCCTTAAATCCTGTTGTATGATGCTATGTATGTTATTATGTATGACTTAATGTTGTGATTAAAAAAGTTGTTTTATTATTATCTAAAATAATTGTAACATGAATATTGGGACATTATCATATAATCCATAAGATGCATAGTATGTGATTTATGTGAAAAGTCACAGAAGATATAAATCACAAGTTCTTTGTAAACTCAGAATTGTAGTTCATAGTCGATGATGAAATTGGGCATTTCATATGCGAAGACTATAATGTATCAACTAAGACGATTTGTCTTGATCATGGAAATGGAGGTTTCTAGTTGGTATGTTGATATGTTTTAAGAGTTAAGACGTATTGAACTGGACTGCTGTGAGATTTATTATTCTCCTAACGACTGTCAAATGAATTATAAATTCACGACTTATATTTGCATGAACTCTTAATCCTGAGAGAATAATGGACTTGATCATGAGATGTAGGTTGCTTTAATATATCAGGAGTGAGATCTTGAGTTATGGTCAAAACCTCAATATGTTGGGCAACCACATTTAATGTTGATGGAACATATATTCTCAAGATGGAATTCATAGTCTTTTAACGGAAATACAAAATATTCCCTTGAGATAAGTTTAATGGGTTTGTTATTCAGAATGTTAGGCCTACTACTTTAGTAAATAGTTACTAGAGAATATATTTATGAAAATTAGATTTCATAAATATATTATGAAAAACTTAAAGGATTAAACCGGGTACTCAAGGATTAAGATGTAGTAATCTACAAAGTGGCAGTCTACTTTCATGACTTTGTATTACAACGAATATTTTATGAAGGGGTTGCATGTATAATAAAGTCTTGGGATATAATTTATAAATAAGGCCTAGAGTGCAACTATATTTATATAGTGGTATTAAATATAGTTAATGGTAACTTTGGACTTGTCAAGAGTTGATTGAAAAGCCCATGACCCATTGGAGCTAATGTCTTATTGGTCCATTTTGGTCCTACTCCAAGCCACACACTTAAGTCTAATTGGAAAGGCTCAAAAAGCCAGCCCAATTAGATAATCAGTAAGATACAAAGGGAAAAACATACATAATTTTCTGGGGAGAGAATTGGAAGAACATTATTGTGAAGTGGTGTAAGAAGCGTTAGATACTTTGACATTCTCCCTTTGAAACTAATTGAAAGACCACACATCTTAGGCGTTAGTGGAATTGGAGTGAAGATTGAAAGTGTTCCCAAGTGCTTCTGATCTAAAATTTTGAAATTCACCGCTCTAAGGTGCACTCTCTTGTTTTCAAATTTTGAAACTTACATAGTGCATGTTAACATTTATGAATGAAGTAGATCAGTTATTTTTCCGCTGCGTATATGCATATTTCCATCAAAAAATTGGTTGTGGAGGAGACTAGTGGCGAAGGAGGACATGAGAGGAGGAAAGGGGAAGAAGAGTAGGGCGACGGTAGCGGTGGTTGGCGACAGAGTGGCAAGGGTGAGGGAGAGAAAGAAAGAGGCGAGGATAAGGGAGAGAGAGAGTCGAGAATAAGGGGAGAGGAGGTGAAGGCACGGCGGTGGCCAGGGTGGGAAGTGGTGGCGGCGGCAGAAAGGATAGGTGAGGGAGGCAGGGAGAGAGAGAGAGAGAGAAAGGCGAAGGTGAGGGTAAGGGTGAGGGAGAAAGAGAGTGACGGCTGGTGTAATGGGTAAGAAAAGAAAAGAAAAATTAAAACCCTAACCAAAGCTTTTTGGTTTTTTTTTTTTTTATTTGCTTTGATCCAATCCTTTTTTGTTTTGTTTTTATTTTTATTTCTCCTTTTCTTTCCTTGGACCTGATATCACTGATATGCTTCCTCTTTTCTTTTTCTTTTTCTTTTTATTTTTTATTTTTTATTGTTTGCCTTTGTCTTTTCTTTATTGTTAATAAGCCCTTTGTCTTTTCTTTATTGTTAATAAGCCCTTTGTCTTTTCTTTATTGTTAATAAACCTGTTTTGTTAAGTTTTCTTTTTACATTTTTTTCCTTTTTTTTTTCTTGGGCATGACATGCTTTTGTTTGTTTGTTTGTTTGTTTGCTTTTTTTTTTTAGGTTATAACTAGATTTTTCTATTGTTTAAAGTTAAAAAAAGCTTTAATTGGATTTTTTTTTAAATTTCTTTTGTATTGGCACTAGGCATGTGTTAAATTTTTAGATCCCTATAAAACACAAGTTGTTTAACCTAATTAATTACCCAAGTGAATACTTAGGTTTATTATTCAGATCTAGGTTAAAAAAAAATCATATCATGTAAAGTAGTAAAAAATATAAAGAACACAAAGATCTGAAGACCTAGGAAAACCAAACCGGTAAAAAACCCGAGGATGATTTAAGCTAGCTATCCTCAAGGTAAAAAGCAAATCCACTAGAAAGAATTGAAGTTTGTACAATAAGACTTAGACCACTAATATCCTATTGCTACCTTGAGTATAAAACTTACTACCACGACCCCATGATAGCTCCGAGTCCACGAAGGTTAGGATGTGTTTCCTTAAATCCTATTATATGATGCTATGTATAACATTAACGTTGTGATTAATAAAATTGTTTTATTATTATCTAAAAATAATGGTAACATGAATATCGGGACATTAATATATAGTCCATGAGATGCATGGTATGTGATTTATGTGAAAAGTCACAGAAGATATAAATCACAAGTTCTTTGTAAACTCAGAATTTTAGTTTGTAGTCAGTGATGAAATTGGGCATTTCATTTGCGAAGACTATAACATATCAACTAAGATGATTTGTATTGATCATGGAAATGGAGATTTCTAGTTGGTATGTTGATATGTTTTAAGAGTTAAAACATATTAAACTGGACCACTGTGAGATTTATTATTCTCCAACGACTGTCAAATGAATAATAAATCTCACGACTTCTGTTTACATGAACTCTTAATACTAAAAGAATAATAGACTTGATCATGAAGTGTAGGTTACTTTGATATATTAGGAGTGAGATCTAAAGTAACGATCAAAACCTCAGTATGTTGGGCAGCCACATATAGTGTTGATGGAACATATATTCTCAAGATAGAATTTCTAGTCTCTTAACCGAGATACAAAATATTCCCTTGAGATAAGTTTAATGGGTTTGGTTATTCAGAGTATTAGGCCTAACCACTTTGGTAAGGAGTTACTAAAGTATATATTTATGAAATTGGATTTCATAAATATATAATGAATAACATTAAAGGATTAAACCGAGTACTCAAGGAATTAAGATGTAGTAATTTACAAAGTGGCAGTCGACATTCATGACTTTGTATTACTGCGAATATTTTATAAAGAGGTTGCATGTACAATAAAGTCTTGGGATATAATTTATAAATAAAGCCTAGAGTGCAACTATATTTATATATTGGTATTAAATATAATTAATGGTAACTTTGGATTTATCAAGAGTTGATAGAAAAACCCAAGACCCATTGGAGCTAGTGTCTTATTGGTCCATTTTGGTCCCACTCCAAGCCACACACTTAAGCTCAATTGGAAAAACCCAAAATGCCAGCTTAATTAGATAATTAGTTAGATACAAAGGGAGAAACATACAGAATTGTATGTATGAGAGAAAGCCACTCTCTAATACTCCTTGGGATACTGATTGAGAGACCACATTTTTTGGGCGTTAGTGGAATTGGAGTGAAGATTAAAAGTGTTCCCAAGTTCTTATAATCTTTGTTTTAGAATTCACTACTTCCAGGTACGCTCTCTTGTTCTTAAATTCTAAAATTTACATGGTTCATGTTATCAATCGCGAATGAAATAGATCCATTAATTTTTCGTTGCGTATATTTTGTATGAGATACAAACCATGTTTTCCCAACAACGGAGTACTTATTTCCTTGATCTGCAGCAACCACAAGTTCTCCTACTTGTGAATCTTGATCTTCTTGAATTTTCTTTTTGCAGCAACTAAAACGATCACCAAGTTCTTGACATAAATCTTAATCTTGATAACCCTAAGTGTGTATGAAGGTAAATACCTCTATATCTCACAAGAGATTCAATAGACAACACAAACAAAAAGACTCTAGAGAGCTTTTGGGTACAAAACCCTAGATCTACAAAAAAGGCACACTCTTCTCTCTCTATAAGCCTCCTTAAAAAACGTGCTTAAGGTTTCCTTTATATACTAGAAGAAGTAGATCTGAAACCCTAATCCTTAATGGGCTTGAACTGCTGTTTGAGCTGACTTAAATTTCTACGAATACAACTCTTAATCGATTAAGCCTGTCTTTCGATCGATCGAACCAGGCAGATTCTGAATTCTTCTTTCTATTGCTTGTATGTTCTTGAATCTTAACTTGAATCACCTTGAGCATTGTCTATTAATACCTATAGACTCTAGGATCTATATCTAGACAAGGTTTTGTTCACAATTTGCCAATTATTCTAAACTTTTATAACCTAACAATCTCCCCCTTTGGCAATTCGTGACAAAACTTACATACAATATGAAATGCTCAAATACAAGAACAACCCAGTAGAATAAATTGCCCATATTACAATTCAACCTAACTACTATCTATCAGTTGCAAAAGTAGACAGCAGCTTCGAATGAATTAACTTGTAAATTCCTGAAACACTCAACAAACACATAAATGCATGTGTGGAAAATGCATGTAAACCAATAAGAAACACAATATAAAAACAAAAGTAAACTAACTCTCCACCTAAGTTGGATACATCAAAAAGTTGTTATATTCTCCCCCTTTCAAAAACAATTTTATCTCCCCCTAAACAAAACATTTTAAAAACCTTTTCCAAATTTCATCTACTTCTCCCCCTTTTTGTCAAGTATTGACAAAGACAACTCAATCAAAGAGTAAATAGAAAACATACGCAACAAAGGATAAGAGGAAATAGAGAATCAAGGAGACAACTCCCCCTAAAAACAACAAAGTTTAAAAACAAGCTTCTCCCCCTATAAAAATAGGAAAAAAAAATTTGGGGAAAATATAGGAGGTGGGGAAAAGTAAAAACACAAAAGTTGAGGATACACTTAAAAAAAATATTCTCTCTTTCAAAATATGCAAACTTGACATTATGTGACCCATAAGCAGTTACATGAGTAGAGAAAATATTTGCACATTGATTATCCATCATATCTCTTAAGAAAAATATTTTCTTCAGTTTACACATAAAAAATAGCATATACTAAAATGTACAAAGGACTCAAAAATTAATTAATCAATTTTTAAATCAAGTTGAGTACCCAATTTAGCAAAGTTTATGCATGTTATGTGTGAAAACAATGAGAGATTTGACTGCAAAACTGCAAGATGGATACAAAAAATAATGCTATGCAATGAAATCCTAAACAAAAATGATGCATAAAAAAAATTTGGTCAAAAACTTAAAAACTGAAATTTTTTTAGTTTCGATCGATCGAGCATCGATCAAATACCAATCGAGTCAGGCAGAAAGCAATGATTAAAAATCAAGGGATTTTGGATAGATCGAAAAACAAATTTGATTGGTCGAAATTCTGGAAAATTGGATTTTTTGAAAAACAACAGAATTTTATGTAGAAAACACTTGGTTCCAATAATTTCATGAATGGAATGCATGAGAATGAGTTTAAAAGTTTTTCAAAAACATGAGTTTCAACCCTGAACTTCAAAACAAAGTTTTTAATCAACAAAAGCATAATTTTTGCCAATCCTTAAACATAATTTGCATCAAACACCATAGAAAACATAATCTTGGATGGCCAAACTAGATTCACAAGCAATTCCATGTACAAAGTTTAGCAAAGAATAACTTGTGAAGTGTGTGCAACTAGTAACAACATGAGATACATGTGAGGTGATATGTAGATAGTAATCAATCACAATTTCTACAACAATCATCACATAAGTTTGAAAGAGACTATCACCTAAGGAGTTACATCATATAACTCTCACATCTCCTAGAAAACAAGCTTGCAATCATGTAAGTTTCTTTCTATTTTTGCCTCATAATGTACACACCAATTTTATTTCATTGTTAAATTGATATTTAAGCCAGATAATGTACACACCAATTTTATTATTAATCCGAGGCTACACCTTATGTTCTTTTTGTGAATGTGTCACACTTTCTCAAACACAAAATCTTATGATATGCACTAAGTTGTTCATGATTGACTAGTAAACAGTGGTGAGATAGTTATTTATGTCTTTCTCTTAGGATTTTCTAGTCCCAACAATCAAAAGCACGTGACTTCAAAATTAAGATCATGTGATAAAAAAACTATGAACAATTCCCACACAACATGCACTACATAGCCAAAACTAGCAAAGTGTAATAAAATAACCTCATCCAAGCTAAACACGGTACATAAGCATGTCATGTAAAGATAATAGGCCAACCTTGATTTCATATTCATGATGTGTAATACAAAAGAAATTAAAATCTTTTTGGTTTCAAAAAAAATTTATGACCAAAACTAAAATGCACACATTATGCTGAATGATAAAAAAAATAAAAATGCAAATGCAATGCATGACAATGCTTAACTAAGATATAGAGGGTACACAAACTAGAAATATCAATTTCTTAATTAACCCTTAAGTATATGTACAGACTAGTACGTACTCATACAAAATCATATTTATCTCAAAATATTCAAGCACTTAGTTGAACAATACATACCATTCAAGTTTCTCCACAATGTCAAGTATATTCTAAATCAAGAGAGAGATGTCATAATTCATGTAATCCTTAAGAAAATAAATCTAGACACAAAATAAAATATTTTTGTCTTTCTGAAAATTTTCAATGTTTTTGGATTTTATTTTTTAATAAAAAAGAACTTAAGAAAATAAAACAACCAAAAACTAAAAAACAACCTAAGAAAATAAAACAACCAACAACAAAGCTCGTTTTCTTCCTTTGTTTTTTTTGTTTTTTTTCTTTCCTAAGTCTAAATGCGTTAAGTGATGAGTTGCCACACAAAAAAATAATAATAAATAAATAATGAAAAAACCAAAACAAAACGCGTTAGGTCATTTTAAAGGAGAAAAAGTGTTTTTAATGTAAACCCTATAGCGGCAGTTTTAACGTAAGCCCTATAGCGAGTTTTTGAAATTAAAAGTCAGAATATTATTAAATTTGAAATTACACACATTGTTAGCTCTTTTGAAATTACAAGTACAATTTGGATATTTTTTGTTATTGTGGCCCAAGCATTTGGATTACTTCAAATAGAAGGACTATTTTATATATTTAACAAATTTTTTTATATTTTTAATCAAATTACAACCACAGAAAACGTGAAATATTTTTAAAATAAATTAACAACTAAGTGAAATTTTTTGCAATATATCATATATTGCCTACAATATTCTCATGAAAAATATATTGCCTACAATATTCCAATGAGATCCATGCCAATATAAAACTCAAAAACCGACAAGTCCTCAACAACAACAATGGCAACAATGTAGCAGCTGCAGTAATGGAGGCAACATGATCGATGGACTAGATCCTCCACTTGCTCCACATCGGACCATTCCAAAATTATACCCCCTAAACCTAAAAAATCGCCAAAAATAGCCCCCTTAATCCTAAGCAATGACTGAAATATCCCTAAGCCTAAAAAAAGACCAAGATACCCTCCTAAATATATATATATATATATATGACTGAAATACCCCTGAAACTTGAAAAATGACCAAAATACTCCTAAAACATAAAAAATGACCAATAAACCCTCAAACCCTAAAAAATGATCGATACACCCTCAAAACCTAAAAAAAGACTGAAATACCTTTGAAACCTAAATAATGTCCAAAACAACCTAAAACCTAAAAAATGATCACAATACCCCTGAAACATAAAAAGATTTCTGAAACACCCTTGATACCTCAAAAATGACAAAAACACTCTCGAATCCTAAAAAATGTCTGAAATATCACATAAGCCAAATAGCATGACCAAAATACCCCCTAAAAGCTAAAAATGATCAAATTACCACTAAGCATTAGAAAATCACCAATATACCCCTTAAGCAAAAAAAATGACCAAAATACCATGGAAACTTAAAACATTAATAAAATACTCCTAAAACCTAAAAAATGTCCAAAATAACCTTGAAACCTAAAAAGTGACCAAAATACCCCAAGACCAAAATACCTTCGGACATTTTTTAGGCGTATGAGGTATTTTGGTCAATTATTACATTTCGGGGGTATTTCGATCATTTTTCAAGTCTTAGGGTGATTTCGGTCATATTTAAGTTTTGGGAGAATTCCAAGGGTATTTTGGCTAATTTTTAGGTTACAGGAGTATTTTAGTCAATTTTTATGTTTAGAGGGTATTTGGTCATTTTTTAGGCTTTGGGGGTAATTTTGGTCAATTTTAGGTTTTGGGAGTGTTTCAGACATTATTTATGTTTCGAAGATACTTCGGTCAATTTTTAGGTTTTAGTAGTATATCGGTCATTTTTTAGGTTTCGTGGTTTATTTCAGACATTGTTTACGTTTACGAGAGGATTTTGGTCATTTTTTAGGTTTACGGGGGTATGTTGGTCTATTTTATGCATTGAGGTTGTTTTGGTCATTTATAGGCATCGGGGGTATTTCTAGGTTTGGAGGTATTTCGATCATGTTTTACTCTTAGGGGGGTCTTTTGGTAAAGTTTAAAAAGAGCCTCTTAAAAACCAAAAAAAAAGAGTAAACCCTATTATAGCGCTTTTAAAAGCGTTGTAATAGGATCTACCCAAAAGGAAAAGAGTAAACCCTATTACAGCACTTTTAAAAGTGCTGGGATAGGTCAATCATGTAAAGGAAGGAGTAAACCCTATTACAGCACTTTTAAAAGCGTTGGGATAAGTCAGTCACATAAAGGAAGGAGTAAACCCTATTACAGCGCTGTTAGAAATGTTGGGATAGGTAAATCACATAAGGGAATGAGTAAACCCTATTCTAGCGCTTTCAAAAGCGTTGGGATAGGTTAGTCAGATAAGGGGAGGAGTAAACCCTATTACAGTGCTTTTAAAAGCACTGAGCTAGGTAAATCACATAAGCAAATGAGTAAACCCTATGATAGCGCTTTTGAAAGCGCTGGAATAGATAAATCACATAAGAGAATGAGTAAACCCTATTCCATTGTTTTTAAAAGCATTGGGATAGGTCAATCACATAAGGGAAGGAGTAAACCCTATTACAGTACTTTTAGAAGCACTGGGATAGGTAAATCACATAAAGGAAAAATTAAACCCTATTCCAACGCTTTTAACAGCACTGGGATAGGTCAATCACATAAGGGAATGAGTAAACCCTATTCCAGTGCTTTTTAAAAGCACTGAGATAAGTCAATCACATAAGAGAAGGATTAAAACCTATTACAGTTCTTTGAGAAGCAATGAGATAAGTCTTCAATATCAGCAAAGGAATAATACCCTATTACGGCGCTTTTAAAAGCTGAAGGAAAAATGCATGTGTACAGCGAAAAATAACGGATCTACTTCATTCATAAATGTTAACATGCACTATGTAAGTTTCAGAATTAAAGAACAAGAGAGTGTACCTTGGAGTGGTGAATTTCAAAACCGAAGATTAAAATCACTTGGGAAGACTTTCAATCTTCACTCCAATTCCACTAACGCCCAAGATGTGTGGTCTCTCAATCAGTTCCAAAGGGTGAAATATCAAAGTGTCTAACACTTCTTCACACCACTTCACAATAGTGTTCTTCCAATTCTCTACAGAAAATTCTGTATATTTCTCCCTTTATGTCTAACCGATTATCTAACTAGACTGGCCTTTTGGGCCTTTCCAATTGGGCTTAAGTGTGTGGCTTGGAGTGGGACCAAAAGGGACCAATAAGACACTAGCTCCAATGGGCCTTAGGCTTTTCTATCAACTCTTGACAAGTCCAAAGTTATCATTAACTATATTTAATACCACTATATAAATATAGTTGCACTCTAGGCCTTATTTATAAATTATATCCTAAGACTTTATTGTACATACAACCCCTTCATAAAATATTCGTAGTAACACAAAGTCATGTATGTAGACTGTCACTTTGTAGATTACTACATCTTATCCTTGAGTACCCAGTTTAATCCTTTAAGTTATTCATCATATATATATGAAATCTAATTTCATAAATATATACTCTAGTAACTATTTACTAAAGTAGTTAGGCCTAACATTCTGAATAACAAACTCATTAAACTTATCTCAAGGGAATATTTTGTATCTCCGTTAAGAGACTATGAATTCCATCTTGAGAATATACGTTCCATCAACATTAAATGTGGTTGCCCAACATACTGAGGTTTTGACCGTAACTCTAGATCTCACTTTTGATATATCAAAGCAACGTATACCTCATGATCAAGTCCATTATTCTCTCAGGATTAAGAGTTCATGCAAATATAAGTCGTGAGTTTACTATTCATTTGACAGTTGTTAGGAGAATAATAAATCTCACACCGGTCCAGTTCAATATGTCTTAACTCTTAAAACATATCAACATATCAACTAGAAATCTCCATTTCCATGATCAAGACAAATCATCTTAGTTGATATATTATAGTCTTCGCAGATGAAATGCCCAATTTCATCACCGGCTACGAACTAAAATTCTGAGTTTACAAAGAACTTGTGATTTATATCTTCTATGACTTTTCACATAAATCACATACTCTGCATCTCATGGATTATATGATAATGTCTCAATATTCATGTTACCTTTATTTTTAGATAATAGCAAAACAATTTTATTAAACACAACATTAAGTCATACATAATGTCATACATAATAACATACATAACATCATACAATAGAATTTAAGGGCACACGTCCTAACAAAAACGCTAGAACAGGTTTTCAATATTACCAACCTATACCAGCGGTTTCAAAGCGCTGTAATAGGTGATTTAAGATTAAAAAAAAAATTTAAATAAAAATATTATTATAAACAACCTGTCTAGGCAGTTTCAAAAATGCTGGAATAGGTTTTACATATGAAAAACCCTAAAGCAGCAGTTTTAAAACTGTCGGAATAGGCTCTTTACAAACAAGAAAATAATTAAAAAAGAAATTGATATTTCTACCCTATAGCGGCGGTTTGAAACGCTGTAATAGGTCTACCTATACCAACTGTTTCTAAAACCGCCGCTATAAGACTCCTATAGTAGCGGTTGAAAAAGCGCCACTGTTGAACCGCCGTAATAGGGCAACCTATACCAACGGTTTCTAAAAGCGCTGTTATAAGGTAACCTATTACGGTGGTTTTGAAAAGTGCTGGGAAAAAACGCTGGTGTAAGACAAGTTTTTTATAGTGGTGGTTACGATGGACTCACTCTAGGTTGCTTTTAAAAGGTCAGGTGACATGCACGTAGACATTTGAAGGTGAAGATTCGAGGCTCTCATACTTATGCAGTACTCAAGTAAATATGACTACTTGATCTTAACAAGAACAATATCTTGGCTTGATCATTGAACAAAGACTCACATCCTAATCACTAGTTTTTAGACAAATCTAAACACATCATGATCTAAAGGTTTTGGTGGCAGAATTAAGTAGCACTACATTTTTGGACTTACACAAGTCAATACACGCTACTAAACTACATGCGAATTTGCGAAACGCTACTAGTACATGCCATATGCGATGCGAAACCCTGTTGGTTTGCTACAATGCCCCTAATCCAGAATCCAACTGCATTCCTATCATTACAATAAAGACAAAATTCTCCCACCGAAATAGCAATATCTTTTTAATCGACAGTGTCCACATGGGGTGGCGAGTAAAACAAATTTGGATTCGACCCCACTAAAATGAAGGACCACTTTATTCCTAAAGAATTTTCACCCAGCAAGAGTAATTATGAGGTACTGATAGTGACCTCAGTAAATAAAATGCAGTGGGAGTCCATCTGAAAATTGGATTTGATTTTGCTCGTGTTGTGTGCTTGTAAGTTTGTGAATTTGTAATTATCCCCACTTTTTTTCTCAACTGCTTGATAAGTATCATATGTCAGTTTGTTAATTAAGCAAGTGTCATGATATTCAGTTTCTTCTTCTTGTATACATATCCATCATATAAAGTACGTACGTAGATGGGAATTCATTATCTGGAATTCATCATGAGTATACCGAATGATCACCTGAACTCGGTGTAAAACAATTCCCCATTCATGTATAGATTACCAAATAAAAACTCATTATTGGAATATGTATATTTTATTTATTAGGCCAAGCCTAAAAAGACAGACATTGATATAAAATCACAAGCAACTTCCATATATAATACTGCTAAACATCAAGGAGGACCGGCATGAATTAACATCTTCATGGACCCTTCACACGCATGCCTTGTCATCCTCATTCTACTTGGCTCCTGCTGCCTAAAAAACCATCAAAAATTAAATTAAATTAAAATATTAAGTATATACAAAATAATTATAAGCACAATTTTCTACTTCTTTATAGATTTTAAAGGTTTATGCATGGATGTAGTACCTTCTTCTTAGGCTCTCGTGGCTTCTGCTCAGCCTTCTTAGGGGCCGGCTTGGAGGCCGGAGCCTTGGGTGTGCTCTCGCTAGGTTTGGCAGGCTCTTTCTTGACCTGCCCTGGTGCTTGGGTGCCAACGGGTTTCTCAGCTTTGAGTGATGCCATTTTTGTGTGAATGCTCTAGCTCTTCTTCACTGAAAGAGTCGTGTCTACCTTGCTGGCCTCAAGTATTAGCTCCACTAAGACACATCTATATATAGTTGAGTTCCATAACTCAAGTGAAAGTGACTTGGAATCATTTCAACCAAGTGGTAGATGGGAGAGAAGTGATGGAGTATTCTTTGAGACATGATATTGTATCAGATTCTTTTAACAACAACGCGTAAACTGAACTGGAAGCCTTTTAAATCTTTAAGAGATGCTATTCTATCAGATAGAATCTTTCAAGGCATATTATTATATTTTTTTGATATTTTTGGATTCGTATTCTAAGAAAACCGAGGGTAGTATAGATATTTTCAGAGCATAAATCTAAATGGGCAGTACACATTTTATTTCAAGATATATATGTTAGAAGCTTCTAATAGGTAGGACAAAATAATATTTTAGTAGCGGATTTTCAATTCATAAGGTTTTTTTTTTTTTTTTGTCAAATAAGAAATCCATAATTTGGACCCACTTAATAAGGAATGAAACTCTATCTCTCTAACAAGTCCAACTTAAATTCAAACACATCATTTTTTTATCATTTTTAAAATAAAATTATTTTTGTTTAGTCCAAATTTAACAAGGAGTAAAACTCTTTCTCTCTAACAAGTCCAGCTTAAACTCAAACTCTTTATTGTCATTTTTTTTAACAAAATTATTTTTATTTAGTCCAAACTTAACAATGAGTGAAACTCTATCTCTCTAATAAGTCTAACTTAAACTCAACCTCAAACATTGATAATTTTTTTTTTTTTTGAATAAATCCTATACTAAGATTATCCTAGACGTGGCTTTATTTGGATAAATATAAAAATCATCAACTATTGATAAAGTTCAACTTCTTTGGATAGTAGAAGAATTCTACTGCAACTTTTTTAAAAAGTAATTTTCGTACATAAACCACCAAACTCTTTTTAGTCTTTTTTACAAGATAGAAAATGTTGCAAGAATTGGAATTATTCTTTTGAATATAGCTCATCTTTCTTTTATATTTCTCTATTGTTTAGTCATATATATATATATATATATATATATATATATATATATATATATATATATATTGTTTCAATAATTTCTAAGCAGTGAATCATCTGATTCCTTAATATTTTTTGACCTTTTAGAAATTTTAACATTTGAATTTTTGAGTTTTTTTTATTTTATTTTTTATTTTTACAGTATTTGAAATTGTCTAATTTTTTTTTTTTAAACCATTGCACATTCAAGTAATGACTTATTCATCAAATTGTAACACAAATTGAAGTCATACAAAAGAAAATCATGCAATGGTGTAGTTTCTTAATCAATTTAAGATTTTATAAAATTATTTTAGTCTACCTCACAAATAGATAGATTCCCGTTCGTAGCACATGTTAGCAACTAGCTTGTATTATAGTGATACTAATTTATAGAACCATGTAATAATCTAATTTTTATTTGTGTAGGTTTAGACTTTAAAGTATAAAAAGGTCACGACTTTAGAAAATTGCAATAACCATGTTCTATTATTTTGTACTATATCACAAGAAAAATTAAGTGGATTAGTCATATTATCAATTGAAAAAGAAATGCTAGAGGAACTTAAATACAAAAACTTAATTAGTAATTTTGCATCTCAAAAAGCAAGAAAAATAGATTTTAAATCAAAATAAAAAATTTTAATAATTTATTTAATTAATATTTAAATATAAAAATGCCACACTTAAAATTTTCGCATAAGGTCCTCAAAGTTGTTGAGTTGGCCCTGGTTAGTATTATATGCCTAGAGCCAAAATTAAAGTATACATGCAAATGCTTAATTAAAGTAGCTGAGATTGAGAATAATGAGGTTCTTCAAATCTAAAATGCATTCTTCCCTCACCCCCCCCCCCCTTTCTCTCTCTAATACAATAGGATTTGAAATTTATGGTGTTTATGATAATTATTTTTTTAAATCAAGATATATTCTTTTTACAATCAAGACAAGGTCTAGACAACCATTAGTTTGTGTTTTTTCTTTTTCTTTGGTGTGGGGGATTTGAGCTTAGCTTTTTTATTCGACACCAAGAGATTCCACCAATATAACTAACCAAAATTTGCAACAAAAATGCAAATTGATTGATGTTGATTACTTGAACAAAAATACCTTCTAATGAAAAAGTATTTTTGATGAACTCAAAAAGCGCTCACAAAAGGACCTATTTTTTAGGATAAAATGAAGCCCCCTTAAATACTGCACTTCACAAACGCATATTTAGTAAGACAATTTCCCATCATATGATTTTTGTTAGTCTATAACTTAGTCTAGCCTAGCCCATCGATCTTAGTGTAGACACCACATTTTATACCCCTTACAACTCGGGTCCCTGTTCCCTAATGATGCTCAAGCTCTAAGGCCTAAGGCCAGTTTAGAGCCCAATCAGATATTAAATTTATTTAAGGAGTGTTAAAATGGAAAATTTACCTTTTAAATGAGCAAAAATCTATTTTTGAAAATAAAATGACCAAAGAGTCCCTCGGCCCACGTATGTGGGCAGTGGCATGCGTATATAGGCACTTTCTTGTGTACACAGGTAGGGCTTTAGAAAGATAAGAAAGACAAGTTTTTAGCAATAATGACTGAGGTTTGGAATGAATCCTACATCATCTGGGAGATATTCCAAACCCTATTTTTTCCTCCATATAAAGCCGTACGTGGTACATTTTCAAAACACATAGAAATCTCACGGAAAAAACCGAAGATTCACTAGAAAATAGTAAACAAAAAGGAGTTTTTTCACAAAACACTCTCAAGTCAATTTTAATTGATTGGGACCTTTTCTGGCCCCAATCCTCAAGTCAAAAATGAGTTTTTCACAAAACACTCTCAAGTCAGTTTTTCACACGTTTATTGATTGTGATAGATTTGACTGTGGGGATTGGTCAAATCAAAGCTTGAGAACTTCTTTTTGAGGTATCAAGCCCTTTCTTTTTATTTTGCTTTTCTTTTTGCATTTTAATCTTATTTTTTGCTTAGTTTATGTTTATACATGTCTGTTTAGGTTAGTTTTATAGTTCTTTTTATGTTCTGAGCAAGCTACATTGTTAGAATTAGGGTTTTCTTTTATGCTTTGTTTTCAGTTTTGTGTTTTGCGTTAGGGTTATTGAACAAGTCCCACGCACGCATGTCATGAGCATGTGTACGCAGATTAAGCCTTGCATACGCAGGCCTTTGGCTACGCATGTAGGCACTTGCCCAAAAACCCTAATTCAAATTTCTTATGTTGTTTGGTTTGCTTGTTTCACATGTTTTGCATTTGTCTAAGCCCATTTCATATGATTCTACTCATCTGAGTCTTTGTCTTGCATGCTTGCTTATCTTTAATATGTTTAGATTAGGGTTTTATGTTTATTTTTTGTCTAACTACCATGAACATGCATTCACATGTCCATGCACAATGCCAAAGGTGCTGAGGTGTTGAAAGGTAAGTAAAGGTAAGCCATGCATTGGTATGAACAAGCATTGGATGGTGTATATTGTTGAATGTTTTATTTTATGTCTTTCAAATCCAATCATATGCTTCATATGATTTCGTGATTGCTATTATATGCTTGTTGCCATGCTTAGGTTGCTGCCTTGTTTTAGATATATAATAGGGTTTTCACATGCTAGATGAAAGCTAGGGTTTGTATATTTACGTGGATTAGCTTTCTTTTTCTTTAATGGATAGATTAGTATGTGTTTTGGGATAATAATGCCATGATTGTATGTTTAGATGCATGCTAGTGTGTGTGTGAGTTTAAGACACAAGTGTTGAAAGTGTTTTTAATAAGGTTAAGACGCAAGACACAAAAATTGTAGGCCAACCTTAGGGTTGAGAAATCTTGGGTGCCTAACACCTTCCCAAAAGCATACCTAAACTCCAAACCCATACTTTGGTAGTAAGATCAAAGGCCCTTCTTCAAAAGGACGTTATATATATGGTTCCTAGATCATTGCAAAAACTAGGTGGCAACTCCGAGACCCCTTGTGTAAACAGTGGCGACTCCACTGGGATAGTGAGTTTAATTCCTATGTGTTTTATTTCTTAACCTTAATAAAAACTTTTTCAATACTTGTTTACACACACATAACTTGTTCTCTTTTTTTTCCCTTAACCTCGATTGGTGATGAGTGGGAAGATGGAATGCTCCATTCAAGCCCAAATCTTCTGAAGTTCATCCCACCAACTCACAATCGGTCTCATCGACTATAATAGGCTTTGAGTACATTAAAGGTTTGCTACCAATCCACTATGGGGTCCGGTTAGGCCCTCGGTTGGAATCATAGCCCATCTAGTTGTGAGTGATCTACTTATCTATCCCTTTAGCCTTAGGGAGCCTATCCACACTAGAGAGATCCTAGACCATATCATGAAGGATACCCTTTATATCTCTTGTTGTTCAACCATATATCATGTGTTCACCTAATTCTAAAGAACAAATAAAATGTATAAAAATAGAAGGGATGACACTAAAGTCATGGTATACCCAAAGATGTTATGCAATAAAAGAAAAGTTTTCACATATAAGAGGCTTATCCCTAAATCCAAAGGTATATCTTAACTTGAAAGGTTCATAAGACCATAGCCTAATTGCTATTGTAGGCCCAAGTGGAAAAAAACCCTTTTTGAAAAGGGGATTTTGGGCCTAAGGTAACAAATATGCTATGGACTTAGCATCCAAAATCCTACAAAGCCAATATGAACTTCCCAAATCTTGGGCCTCCTTGTTGTATGCCTAGGCCCAAAATGATGAGAACTTCATGAGCTTTGAGAGGAAGGCTACAATATATTCTAGCTAAAGGGCTATTTCCTAAAAAGAATGAAAAATGAAATAAAAATGAAAAGCCCAAAAGTGATGAATACATTGTAAGCCCATGTTTGAGAGAAAGGGTTGAAAATTTTTAATTGCATTCTAATGAAAGCCTATGAAAGTAAGATGAGACCTTTATTGTAAATGGACCAAAGCCCAATCAAACAGGGGCGAAAAATCCATAAGAGGGAAGGGAGTGATGTTGTAATTGGGTCTTCATTAAAATGAACTTAAGAATTTTCTAAGGACATCTAAAAAGTTAAAAAAAACCTTTAATTGGGACATGTACTTGATGAAAGTAGGGCTTCTTTTGAGGCCTCATTGCACCACCAAAGTCAAGAAAACATGTCCCCACTTCCATTTGGATTCGAGAGAAAGGAAGGTGTTTGATCAAGATTGAAGACACAGACCAAGAAGAGGAAGCGACCTTCCAAGAAACGACGACTACCTCCGTAGAAGACTCAACGGCACAAAAGATCCTTAAGGCTTTGGATGAACATGGAGAGGCCTCAAGAAAATAGGAGGGCATCTCACTAGGTTGGAGGAGTCTAAGCTCAAGAAATCCGCACATGTGGAAATCCATGATGATGAGGAGGAAGTGGAAGAATGGGACGAAAAGGATAAAGCAGAATATGAAAGGAACAAGAAATTTAAGAATCTCACTACAAAAACCATAGCTATGAGGGAAAAGATGGAGAAAATGCAACTTTTATTCTGTAAGACACAAGGGATGGGTGATTACCTCTGTAACATATGGGGGAGTGAGTTCAAAAGCTCTTATTGCATTGTCTCCTAAGTTTAAGATCTCTGATGCAGAAAATTTTGATGGGACTGGAGACTCAAAGAAACACATAAGAAGATACCTAAGCATTATTGAAATGAACGAGCTAAATGAGAAGCAAATTTTGCATGCATTTCCCCTCTTACTCACGAGAGGTGCATCAAGGTGGTACTATAGCCTTATCCAAGCAAAACTAAGGTGTAGAATGAACTAGTGGAGTTGTTTGTGGACCAATTCATCTTCAATACCATGATTGATGTGACTCTAAGGGATTTGGAGACTACCAAACAAGGTGTAGGGAAGACATTTTCCGAATACATGACTAGATGGAAGACCAAGGCATCTAAAATGGTAAATAGGCCAAATGAGAAAGACCAAATCAACAAGATCATCAAGAACTTGCTTCTGCATTATAATAGTAGGCTTTTGTCATCGCCTATTAGCTCATTTGGAGAATTATGTGATTATGGGACATGAATCGAAGATGCCCTCAACAATAGGCAACTAGAGAAAGGGGAAAGCAAGACTCTAACCAAGAAACATATGGAGGGGGAGCAACCACCACTGAAGCACCTAATCCCATAAATGTAAGTGTCATCATGCCCCAACAAACAAAAGCCTACCCAAAGAAAGCTCACTGAGAATTCTTCGACCTAGGAATGACCTTCATTCAAGCATATGAAATCCTATCTGTAAAGGGATTCATCAAACCTTTAGACCCTACACCCATGCCTAATCCCATACCTCCCACTTGGAACCTAAATGAATATTTCCTTTACCACCAAAAGTCTAATCTCAAAAACCAACAATTGCTTCCACCTCAAACATGAGATACAAGACCTCAAAAACAATGGAACCCTTCCAAATTCCAACATCATCCCTAAACCCAACATAAGAAAGAACCTTTTCCCTGATTACCATAGGGCTCCTCCTTTATATCAAAATTAGGTGCAAATAGATAAGATCGAATGGGATTACTCAAAGTTGATAGAGACCACAAATGTAGGGAATACTTCCTAATGGAGTAATGGAATTAAAGAAAAGGATCTTGGAAGACAATGTAGCAAATATCATTAGGAGTGAGAAGCACTACAAGCCATCCTTTTTGGAAAAGGATCACCTCGGTAGAGATTTAGGGGAGAGGCCCAAACCCACAAAACCTAAAGGGGACAAAGAGGAAGAAGATAGAGTCTTAATGCAATTGAAGAAGACTTAAGCTCATGTGTCTGTATGGGGTTTACTCTAATAGGCCAAGAATGTATTAACCCATTGTGATGAATTAATTAATTAATTAATTAGCCAAGTTTATTAATTAATCAAATTAACATGCAAATGCGTGGTAGCACAAACAAATCACCAATTAACTAAAGTATGTAGTGGAAAATAAATTGACACGGTGATTTGTTTACGAATGGGGAAAACTACATGGCACAAACCCCATCGGGTGATTTTAAGGTCACCACTCCCGAGAATTCACAATTATCACAACAAGCGGTTACAAGTAAAGGAATCCCAGTACCTTCTACCAACCTACAATTGAACACTTACCCCAATACCCAATTGGACTTGTTCTGTAGTGACAATCTCTCCTTTCAATGCATGGCTCCCAGTACATGACTAACCAATTGCGTGGATCCTAGTACGTGACTTCAATCACCAACTAGAGAAGGTTGTTGGCTGCAAAATTCTTCAGTTCATCACACGATGAAGATCAAGAAGCTCCTTGGTCACAAAACCCTACGGTGTACAAACACAGTACCTTCTTCACAAGAAAGATGAACTATGACAAATTCTATCTCCGGTCACAATTGGCATGAACAAAATTTGCTCAACACTTGTGTAACTTATGTCACCTTTGACAGCCCTTAAAATAATCATTTTATATGTCTAGGGTTTGTGAGAAAAGAAAGCCCAAACATACAATCACGGATTGGATGAAAAACAGACCAGAAATTTTGAGTTTCATAAACATCAACAGATACCCTATTTGTTGAGCCACGGGCTTGAATAGCTCTTCAAGGCTCAATAGATGCTAGCTGTCAAGCTTTAATGAACAACACTTTTCACACTTGAATCTTGGACAAACTTGCATGGCTTTAACACTTGAACTTGAAAGAAGGTTTCTTGAAGCATCAAACACATCCTAGATCTACCCAATTACAAGTAAAGTGTGTTTTGTCAAAGGATTAGTCAATTACATAAAATAGTGACATATGTTCCTAACATTGAATCACATATGTACTAATAATCACCCCCTTTGGCAATCTGTGCCAAAACTACAACAAACAAATGAACATATGAGAGAAGTCATAAATTACTCAACTCATACTCACTTGTTGAATACGATAAAATTTATCCTAACACAAACTCTTGAAAAACTTTGCAAGAAGAGAGTTCATGGCAAGAAATACTTAAACAAAACTCATAAAGGCATCTTTGTATGAAACAAAAGTAATAGAATGCATACAAGATATAAGAAGCATGTGCATAAAAAGAAAGAAGAAAAAAGTAAGGGTAGGTGAACAACATACATCAATATATAAATAATATAAGTACAATGTATGTCAAAATGGTCACAAGACCCATATACGAGAACAATGTATCTAAAGTAGAAAGAAAGGAAAAAGATACATGAAATCTTCACTACATCCCTCAGAGTCAACACTCCCCCTAACAAAAGTCTCCTATACTAATTCTCCCCCTAAAATCCTAAAAATGACTACTCTCATATCCATCTAAAACTACTCCCCCTTTTTGTCACGAGTGACAAAGGGTAAAAGTGTCAAGTAGACATCTCATCAGCACTGGAAGAGCTAGCATCTTCACCATCCTCATCATCGGAAGTAGTAACATCATCAACATCATCGGAAGCAGTTGAAGGAAAAATTCTGGTTTTGCATCTCATGCAAAACCCATAGCGGAAGCGACGAACAAGGGTCTATTTCATTCATGATTGATAACGTGCACAATGTAAATTTCAGAATTTAAGAACAAGATGGCGTACCTTGGTGTGGAGAAATTCAAAACAAAGATTAGAAGCACTTGGGAACACTTTTAATCTTCACTCCAATTCCACTTTACGCCCAAGATGTGTGGTCTCTCAATCAGTTTTCAAGGGAGAATGAAAGTGTGTCTTACACTCTCTCACACACCGTTTCTTTTTCTTTTCTAATCTTTTTTTTCATAAAAATTCTGTATGTTTCTCCCTTTATAACTAACTGATTATCTAATTGGGCTGGCCTATTGGGCCTTTCCAATTGGGCTTTAGTGTGTGGCTTAGAGTGGGACCAAAATGGACCAATAAGACACTAGCTCGAATGGGCCTTGGGCTTTTCCGTCAACTCTTGACAAGTCCAAAGTTACCATTAATTATATTTAATACCACTATATAAATATAATTGCACTCTAGGCCTTATTAATTAATTATATCCCAAGACTTTATTAAACACATAACCCCTTCATAAAATATTCGTAGTAACACAAAGTCATAAACGTAGACTGTCACTTTGTAAATTACTACATCTTATCCTTGAGTACAGGGTTTAATTCTTTAAAGTTATTCATTATATATTTATGAAATCCAATTTCATAAATATATATACTTTAATAATTTCTTACTAAAGTGGTTAGGCCTAACTCTCTGAATAACTGAACCCATTAAACTTATCTCAAGGGAATATTTTATATCTCCATCAAGAGACTATGAATTCCATCTTGAGAATATATGTTCCATCAACACTAAATGTGGCTGCCCAATATACTGAGGTTTTGACCGTTATTTCATATCTCACTCCTGATATATCAAAGCAACCTACACTTCATGATCAGATCCATTATTCTCTCAGGATTAAGAGTTCATGCAAATAGAAGTCGTGAGATTTATTATTCATTTGACAGTCATTAGGAGAATAATAAATTTCACAGCGGTCCTGTTCAATATGTTTTAACTCTTAAAACATATCAACTAGAAGCTTCCACTTCCATGATCAAGACAAATCATCTTAGTTGACACGTTATAGTCTTCGCAGATGAAATGCCCAATTTCATCACCGACTACGAACTATTAATTCTGAGTTTACAAAGAACTTGTGATTTACATCTTCTGTGACTTTTCACATAAATCACATACAATGCATCTCATAGATTATATGATAATGTCTCATATTCATGTTACCATTATTTTATATAATAATAAAATAACTTTATCAATCACAATATTAAGTCATACATCATGTCATACATAATGTCATACATAATATCATACATAGCATCATACAATAGGATTTAAGGGCACTAATCCTAACAGCAGTATCATCATCAACATCATCCTCATCCTCAGAAGCCTTTAGAGTAAGTGGAGAAGAAGCAACAAAGCCACCCATGACCACCTACCGTCGTGCAATACGACCAACACGGGTGTTCACCTGACACAACTTATCACTGAGAGTGTCGAGGCGAGCATCCATGCGCTGAAGCTGCACCATGATGTCCTTGAGAGTCATACCGCTCGTAGAAGAAGAGGGAGCAGATGTGGATTGAGGTAAAGGAGTGGGAGGAGCTACGGACCCGAACGGTTTAACGATAGCGGCATCTATAGCACCTATAATAGGGAAGTGATCGGATGCAGGAAAGGGAATAGAAAAATGGCATAAAATCCTCGTGATAACCGAAGGGAAGATGAGCTTATCACGGGTCGCTGAATCTCTATACACATCTATGACAGAAAGAATAAAAGTGAGAAGGAAAATCTATATTAAGATGCTTAAGAAGGGAAAGCAAAAACTGAGCATGGGGATCTGTGATAGAATTATAGTGAGATAGAGGATGAAGAACAAAAGTGATAACCATGTTCAAAAACCGAGGGCCTTTAGAAAAGCTTGAACAATAAGTGAACTAACGCTCACCCCAATCAGAAGGGTGCTCACAAAAAGCATAAATAAGCTCGTCTTTAGACATTGCCTTAAGACGATCACAACCAGGGTAGTCCGGATGCGCTACCCTAGGGACATGGAGCACGTCGGATACAATATCCGAAGTGACCATGATGCGAGTACCTCGAATGAGAGTAACAAAAAGAGGTACTAAATAATAAAATCCATTCATGTTGGAGTAAAACTCCTGGATTAGCATGGATGGACATGTGACCGGGACGTCACACAGTGACTTCCATTCCCTACTGTGGATGATAGTGAGAAGGTCAGTGTCGGAGAAGTCCGACAAGATGACTCGGTGTTTAGAATGAATGCCTTATCAGAAAAAGTTCTTAAAGAAGTCTGATTTGGCCTTCTCATCATGGAACCAGACATGTGAGGGAGTAGGATTAGCGGAAGTGGATGCCCCAGAACGAAGAGGGTTCCGGGATGGAGTAGATTTGCATTTGGGTACCATAGAAGCAGACTAATGCAAACAGAAGAGAGAGAGGGAGAAATAGACAATCAGAAAAGTCCTAAGCAGTTCAAATATATCAAAATATATTGAAAAAGAGGAACGTATGCATAGGAATGCATGAACATGTGACATGCAATAGAGAAGGCATTATGGGCTCAGCCCAATCCAATACTACCAGCACACAATCAGATAACATATATAACACACATCTAAATGCATGAAAATATAGTTATAATGCACATGAGATGCAATGCATGAAGTTTTTAAGATTAAATCTTTAAAACCGATCCCAAAAATTTGCAAAAACCTCTTTGATTTTGAAAAACCCAAAAAACTTAGGTTAAAAATCATGAAATGCACGAGTATGAGGGATTTAGACACTTACCAATTGAAGAAATCTTGATTAAGGTCGAAGAATCCTTGAGGAAGAGGTTTAAGGTAAAAGAGAGAGGTTTTGGGAGGTGAAAAGGCTAGAGAGATCGGGAGATATCGAGCAAAATGAGTCTGAGATCTCGAGCTCCCCTTATATAGTACCTTAGTAATTCTCGACAGATTGAGAGGTGTCTAGGATCTATTGAGCTTTAAAGAGCTCGATAGAAGTAGTTATCGAGAAGGTGTCCAAGGCAAAAGAAGCTCGATAGATCGAGGTAGCTGTCGAGGAGCTATCGAGGGGACAGAAAGATTCTCGATCGATCCACCTAGTGTTGGAAAAAAACACATGGAAAATATGTATTTGTATCTCATACAAATCATGCGCAGCGGAAAATTAACGGATCTACTTCACTCGCAATTGATAACATGTACTATGTAAGTTTCAGAATTAGAGAAGAAGAAAGCGTACCTTGGTGTGGTGAAATTCAAAACCGAAGATCAAAAGCACTTGGAAATACGTTTAATCTTCACTCCAATTCCACTTAATGACTAAGATGTGTGGTCTCTCAATTAGTTTCCAATGAGAGAATAGGAGAGCGTCCAACATTCACATACAAACCATTTCATTCCTTGTATGTTCTTAATGAAAATACTCATGAAAAAGACTTATGAAAAGCCTTCCTATGAAATTCTGTATATTTCTCTCCTTATATATAGCTGATTATCTAATTGGGCTAGCTTTTTAGATCAATCCAATTGGGCTCTTGGGCTTTTCTGTCAACTCTTGACAAGTCCAAAGTTACCATTAACTATATTTAATACCACTATATAAATATAGTTGCACTCTAGGCCTTATCTATAAATTATATCCCAAGAATTTATTATACATGCAACCCCTTCATAAAATATTCGCAGTAATACAAAGTCATGAAAGTAGATTGCCACTTTGAAGATTACTACATCTTAATTCTTGAGTACCCGGTTTAATCCTTTAAGTTATTCATTATATATTTATGAAATCCAATTCCATAAATATATACTTTAGTAACTCCTTACTAAAGTGGTTGGGCCCAACTCTCTGAATAACCAAACCCATTAAACTTATCTTAAGTGAATATTTTGTATCTCCGTTCAAAGAGTATGAATTCCATCTTGAGAATATATGTTCCATCAACACTAAATGTGGCTGCCCAACATACTAAGATTTTGACCATGACTAATAGATCTCACTCCTGATATATCAAAGTAACTACATCTCATGATCAGGTCCATTATTCTCTCAGGATTAAGAGTTCATGTAAATAGAAGTCCTGAGTTTATTATTCATTGGACAGTCGTTAGGAGAATAATAAATCACATAGAGGTCTAGTTCAATATGTCCTAACTCTTAAAACATATCAACATACCAACTAGAAATCTCCATTTCCATGATCAAGACAAATCATCTTAGTTGATATGTTATAGTCTTCGTAGATGAAATGCCCAATTTCATCACTAACTACGAACTACATTTTGGGTTTACAAGGAACTTGTGATTTATATCTTCTGTGACTAAATCACATACAATGCATCTCATGGACTAAGATAATGTCCCATTAGTTCATTTATAAATAGTCTCATATAATTAAACAATTTAATTATTTATGACATGCCAATAAATTGGATTTTAGGGCATAAACCCCAACAATCTCCTATTTGCCCTCAAAGACAATTTATCATATGTCCGAAACTTGTCTCCCTTTAATTCATAATCACTCTAAGGCAAGGCTTGGAAACAAGTTACAGCCAAATTTATTGCATAAATTATCTTTTCTTCTACTACTACTTCACATGTACTCATATCTCTCTAATGAGATGATACTTACGCTTTAATGTGTATCTTCACCACCTAGGATGAACACATATCTTGAAGTCCAACTTCATGAATCACAGTCAAACTACAAATCAGTATTTGTACATCCAGTAATAATCAAAACCTCACTTTGGTGGACAAGCATATAATCCCTCATTTTCCTAAGATATTTGAGTATATGCCTTACTCCTACTAAATTAAGTAATCTTTGATTCAGTTGATATTTGCTTACCATGCCCACTACAAAAGAGATATTTAGCCTAGTATTTTGCATAGCATAAAGACTTCCTATCGATTTAGTATAAGGAACCGTCTTAATATGCTCTTCCTTTTATATGTCTTAGGACCACAATCCTATATAAAGGAAATTCAAACATAAAAGGAAAGAATCCTTTCTTGAAGTATTACATGCTATACTTGGCTAGAATTTAATCTATTCAAGCAGTTTGAGATAGACCCAACATCCTAAATTCTGAATTTTAACAAAGTTTAATTCTTAGGATGTGACCAGTCTTTCCAAGTACTTTATATCAAACTGGACTAGACAACCAAAAACTCCATTGATGACAATAACTCTACATCATTCTAAATGATTAGAATGTCATCAACATACATTAAGAAATTTATTATTCTATATAGCTTTTACGTACATAAGGCCTTTTAATACTTGATCAAAATCGAACAATTTGATTTCTTGATCAAAGATGATATTTTATGATTCATATGCTTGCTTTAGTCCATAAATGGAATTTAAGCAACTTGCATACTAAACACTACCGGTTCTTTGTTATGTACAAGTCTAATTAGATCACAAAGATGTCTTTCTCAAGATTGCTACTAAAAGAAGCTTTCTTGATATCCATTGTCATATTTCATCCAAATGAAATATAATGGATAAGAGAATCTAGATAGTGTCAAACTTGACTATTGATGAAAAAATCTTTTCATAGTCGAATCATTTCATTCTTAATAAATCTTTTCACCATTAGTCATGACTTTGAAGGTTTGCACCTTCAAATCTATCAGTCTCATTTTCTTGTAGACCTATTTGAGAACAATAGGTTTAATGCCACTTAGGTGCCTCTACAAGTTCTAGACTTTAAAAAGAATCTAATTCTATTCATATAACGTTGATCTAGTAATCCATATTCATATCATCTATTGTCTCTACGTAGGACCGATGATCAAATTCATATCCTTGTGGAATTACTTCAAAAGTTTATTCCAAAAGTGTGAATTTATTTGGTAATTAACAATCCTCCCACTACGATATTGTACTTGTGTACTAGCTATATATTTAGAATAATGCCTTGTGGTGTATCTCATACGACCATCTCATTTCTAAATGTATTCTATAGTTGTCTTAAAACAAATTCTCACATTTTTGTTCTAGAATGATTCTTCGTTTTGCTTTAAGATTATTCACATAGTTATCATTAAGAACTTTGTATTTGTAGTTTACAAACATCTTGTCTTCTTTATGACTACCAAAACAATCTTCTACAATTCCTTTTAGATACCCAACATAAACACATTTTTCTATCTCTGATTTGAATTTGTTAGACTTCCTTTCTAGCACGAGTGCTGGACATCCCCAAAAGTTGAAGTATCATATACTAGGTTTTCACCCAATCCACAATTAGAAAAATTTCCTAGGAAAAAACTTTTAAAATTAGTTTTAGAAAATGTATATTATTAATTGCAGTATATCTCCAAAATAAATAAGCAAATGGAAATACTTATCATGTACTTTACTATTTCTAAAAGAGTCTTATTCCTCCTTCATGTATGCACTGACTTGAAAAAGTCATTGAAACTACATTCCTTTACAAAAGGAGCCCTAGATCATATTATCCTCTAAATAGAATTCATAGACTGGAATATAACAAAATAATGGTTCTAAAAGGCCATCTTTCACCAATCTTGAATATCGTTTAGATTAATAAGATCTAAACATAAGTGTCAAAACTTACATTGCTAAAGGATGAAAACTTTCTCTTTAAAAAGTAAAACATGTAAATTTCCATCTAGAAAATAATCATGGACAATGCTTAGCTTTACCAAAACCGGAAACACTTTCTTTTTGGTCATGCTTTTGAGTCTAATTTCCTTTTGGCAACTACTAGGACAACTAGCTTGTCCAACTGTTTGGTATTATAATTCCTCTTCTTACCACCCTTACCTTTCAGTCTAGGCTAAGAATTTGAATAAATCATTTAGACTTAATATAAAGTCTAAGTCTAGTACTAACTCTTGCATCTCATGCGGTAGTACAACTGAGATAGAAGCCAATGAAACATTATAGCATTTCGATGGAGACTATGATCATATCATAAGCTATATTCCATCAATGCATTATGCGTAAGAAATCATGACAATGCTGAATCGAAACATATTTATGTACTTTAGCTCCTTTAAGCAACATGTCCAAAATTATTTCTTAGTTAATGTGATTCAATTAAAATAGTAGCTTGAGAACAAAATTTATGACAACTTTATGTTGAGACTATGAACACAATTACAAGGACATTATATTTTGCAACCATAACCATATAATATGGAACTCATAAAAACATATTATATTAGGTGCAACGACAACCTAATCCCGCAATTAATATTCCTCAGAAGCGAGGTCATACCAATCACTATGATCAGGTGAGAATTATTCTCATTATTAATGCTATCATGGTAACTCTTACCAAATAAAAATCATTTGCCACTTTTCCTTTAGCCTCTAAGTAATAATGATATAGCTCCAAAGGGAGGTTAACATTACACTTAGTCTAGTGTACACCATTGCCTAGAATCCATGTGAGTCACCAAGTAACTCCACGGAAGCGTGGTCGTTCTCAATGTAAAAACACACTTCATCTATCATTAAGAAGTTTAATCTGTAGTACCATGAATTAAACACCCTCCGAAGAGAGCAAGGCATATACGCCAAGGCAAGGTGCCTAATCACACTACTATAAACCGGCAATGGAGATCGTGAGAATCAACCCTTGAATCTCTCTCCCACTAGAAATTTTAAAACAAGTGGATTGTATTGAAATCATTGTGATCTCATCAAAATTTTAACCCTATACATCAAATGTGTTTGATTGTTTAAATTCGATGTGATGTTACTAAGTCACGTCACAACAGCGTAACGAACATTCGCGTAATCACAAAGAAGTTTAACCTTGTAATCCGTGAAGTAAATACCCTCAGCATGGAATGCAAGTCTCGAAGTCAAGACAAGGTATCTATTCACATTACAATAAACTTAACAAAAGGGATATTTAAACACTCCCATTCGTTATTTGGGTTTTTCTTAGATAATTATGATCCCATCACAACTTATAACCTTGCACTTGTTGAAGACTCTAATCTTATTAGAATCACTAACTAAAATGGAAGTCCTAAACTATTTAGGATTCCTTAAACACTAATGAATCAAAAATTAGTTATATAGAACTCTATCCTTAATTTACTAAATGAAAAGTTCTAATCTCATTAGAAACTATATACCTTTTAATTAAGCTTTAATCTCATTAAAACTTCTAATTAAAATAAATTAAGGACTTTCAATCATACAACAATTCTAATCTTATTATAATGTTTCTTAAAAGACAAGTCTCAAACTATTTAGGACTAAGAGTTCTATTTAACTAATACCATTGATCTCATTAGGTCTTTTAGTTAGAACTATGTGTAATCTCATCACACACATCCTTGTTCTTTATATATGCGAAAAACACTTAGAAAAAATTCTGAATACCTAGTTCTCGATTGATCGAGAATGTACCTCGATCGATAGAGAAAATTTCTAGTTGCTCGATCGATCCTCGACAGATTCTCGATCAATCAAGAAAAATTCTACGAAGCTCGATCGATGCTCGACGGATCCTCAATCGATCGAGAAAAGTTTTGTCAGCTCGATCGATGCTTGACAGATGCTCGATCGATCGAGCGTCGCGAATTTTGAATTTCCCAGAATTTTTCTAAGACAGTTTTTTAACGTTTTCTTGAATAAAACAACCATCATATAAACATAATGGATAGAGATTGATATCTAAACTGAATATCATTGATGCTATAGCCTTAAAATTTAGTTTAACATACTTAAACTTAAAATTTAAACAACATCATAACATCAAAATCAGTTTTCATCAAATCATAGTTTCAACAACCATGCAGAAAATTAAATTTCTCACAACATGAAACTATTGTCACTAATTCCAAAACTCACAAAACATATTATACAATTCGAAATTGAAAACCTAGCTCTGAAACCAATTGTGATGGAAAATAACATGTTTGTATCGCATACAAAACATATGCAGCGGAAAAAAATAACGGATCTACTTCATTCATAAAAGTTAACATGTACTACATAAGTTTTAGAATTTGAGAACAAAAGAGTGTACCTTGGAGCAGTGAATTTCAAAACCAAAGATCAGAAGTACTTGGGAACACTTTCAATCTTCACTCTAATTCCACTAACTCTCAAGATGTGTGGTCTCTCAATCAGTATTCAAAAGGAAAATGTCAAAGTGTCTAACACTTCTTACACCACTTCACAATAGTGTTCTTACAATTCTCTAGAGAAAATTCTGTATGTTTCTCCCTTTGTATCTAACTAATTATTTAATTGGGCTCCCCTTTTGGCCCTTTCCAATTGGGCTTAAGTGTGTGGCTTGGAGTGGGACCAAAAGGGACCAATAAAACACTAGCCTCAATGGGCCTTGGGTTTTTCTATCAGCTCTTGACAAGTCCAAAGTTACCATTAACTATATTTAATACCACTATATAAATATAGTTGCACTCTAGGCCTTATTTATAAATTATATACCAAGACTTTATTATACTTTCAACCCCTTCATAAAATATTCATAGTAATACAAAGTCATGAATGTAGATTGCCACTTTGTAGATTACTACATCTTATCCTTGAGTACCCGGTTTAATCCTTTAAAATTATTCATCATATATTTATGAAATCCAATTCTATAAATATATACGTTAGTAACTCCTTACTAAAGTGGTTAGACCTAACTCTCTGAATAATAAACTCATTAAACTTATCTCAAGGGAATATTTTGTATCTCCGTTAAGAGACTATGAATTCCATCTTGAGAATATATGTTCTATCAACACTAAATGTGGTTGCCCAACATATTGAGGTTTTGACCGTAACTATAGATCTCACTCCTGATATATCAAAGCAACCTACACTTCATGATTAAGTCCATTATCCTCTCAGGATTAAGCGTTCATGCAAATATAAGTTGTGAGTTTATTATTCATGTGACAATTCTTAGGAGAATAATAAAACTCACAACAATCCAGTTCAATATGTCTTAACTCTTAAAACATATCAACATACCAACTAGAAATCTCCATTTCCATGATCAAGACAAATCATCTTAGTTGATATGTTATAGTCTTTGCAGATAAAATGCTCAATTTCATCACCGACTACGAACTAAAATTTTGAGTTTACAAAGAATTTGTGATTTATATCTTCTGTTACTAAATCACATAAATCACATACTATGCATCTCATGGACTATATGATAATGTCACAATATTCATGTTGCCATTATTTTTAGATAATAATAAAACAAATTTATTAAACACAACATTAAGTCATACATAATGCCATACATAATAACATACATAGTATCATACATAGCATCGTATAATAAGATTTAAGGGAACTAATCCTAACAATTTCCCACTTGCCCTAAAGACTATTGTGCACTAATCTAACTCTCACCTCCTCCAAATGTGACTCGAAAGTCGTTTAGGGCAAGGTTTTGGTAAAGGGATCTACTAGATTCTTTGCACTATCAATCTTTGCTACAACCACATCTCCTCGAGCAACAATGTCTCGAATGATGTGGTACTTTCTTTCTATGTGCTTTCCTTTCTTGTGATTCCTTGGATCCTTGGATTGTGCAACCGCTCCACTATTGTCATAGAACAATGTACACCAAGATCAGAAAGGAATTTCTTGAGCCAAACAACCTCCTTTGCCACCTCACAAGCAGCAACATATTCGGCTTCCATGGTGGAGTCAGCAATACAAGATTGTTTAACACTCCTCCAGCTTATGGCTCCACCTCCCAAGGTGAAAACACATCCCGACGTGGATTTTCTGAAATCTAAATCCGACTGAAAAATCTGAATTTGTATAGCCAATGGGAATCAAATCCTCACATCGGTAAACAAGCATATAATTTCTCGTTCTCCTAAGATACTTAAGAATATGCTTTACTGCTTGCCAATGTTTAGGTCCTGGATTTGATTGATATCGGCTGACCATGCCAACTGAATAACAAATATCCGGTCTAGTACAAAGCATGGTATACATGAGACTTCCCACCGCAGAAGCATAAGGAACCTGTCTCATCATGTTTTCTTCCACTTGAGTCTTAGGCCTTTGGTCATTAGACAGAGGAACTCCATGTCTAAAAGGAAGTAATCATTTCTTGGAGTTTTGCATGCTAAACCATTCTAGAACCTTATCTTTATGTCCAACTTGTGACAAACCTAACATCCTATTCTTTCGATTTTGCCAAAGCTTGATCCCTAGAATATAGTTAGCTTCACCCAAGTCCTTCATATCAAATTGGCTTGACAACCAAACTTTAACCGATGACATTTCCCCTACATCATTTCCAATGAGTAGAATATCATCTACATAAAGCACTAGGAACATCACTACTTTGTCATGATGTCTTTTGTACACACATGCTCTTGGTTCTTTGCTATGAAACCTTTTGGTTGCAACATATAGATTTCTTCTTCAAGATTGCCATTAAGAAATGCAGTCTTGACATCCATTTGCCAAATCTCATAATCGTAATGAGCAGCAATGGATAAGAGAATTCTTATAGATTTAAGCATGGCTACTGGCGAAAAAGTTTTATCATAGTCAATGCCTTCTTTTTGTGTATACCCTATCGCCACTAGTCTTACTTTAAATGTTTCCATCTATCTCTCTCTTCCTCTTGTAAACCCATTTGCAACCAACAGGTTTAATGCCGTTAGACGCCTCTACAAGATCCCAAACTTAATTGGAATACATAGAATCTAATTCTGATTTCATAGCATTGACCCAATGATGTGAATCTATATCATTTATTGCCTCCTCATAAGTGTAAGGATTCGATTTAGTCTCTTCTAAGGTAGCTTCATACGTTTCTCCCAAACCTATAAATCTCATAGGAGGCTGAATAATTCTCCCACTACGACGAGGCACTTGTGTACTAGACATCTCATGAGTAGTATCTTACGGTGAATCTAATACAACCACATCATCCCTAGCTTCATACATTGGTTGTTTAACTATAGGTTCATTCATTTCAGCTAAGACAACTCTACTTCTAGGAGTAAAATTATTCATATAGTCATTTTCCAAGAATTTGACATTTGTGTTAACAAACACTTTATTATCTTTATGACTATAGAATAAACCTCCAACAGTTCCTTTTGGATACCTTACAAAAAAAACCACTTCTGTTTTAGACTGTAACTTGTCAGACTTTCCTTTCAACACATGTGCTAGACAACCCCAAATATGGAGATGTCTCATACTAGGCTTACACCCATTCCACAACTCTACACGTGTTTTAGGAACAAACTTCGAAGGTACCAAATTCAAAAGATACATTGTAGTATTTATGGCATATCCCTAAAAGGAAATTGGTAGAGTCGAATAACTCATCATGGATCTAACCATACCTAAAAGAGTCTTGTTCCTTTTTTTCGCTACACCATTTTGTTGTGGAGTTCCAGGTGCAGTCAACTAGGATATAATCTCATTTTCAATCAAGTAATCCTTGTAATTCCCAAGAGGGTATTCGCCACCTCGATCAGATTGAATGGACTTTATGTGTTTGCCTAATTGGTTCTCAACTTCAGCCCTAAACTCTTTGAACTTTTCAAAGGCTTCGGACTTCCGTCTCATTAGGTACACATAACCGTATCTTGAGTAATCATTCGTAAAAGTGATGAAGTACTCATAACCTCCTTTTGCTTGGGTTGACATAGGTCCACATACATCAATATGAACTAATTCAAGCAACTCTTGGGCTCTTCTACCTTTTACATTAAAATGTCGTTTGGTCATTTTACCTTCCAAACAAGATTCACAAACTAGAAATTCATCAAAGTCCATGGGCTATAAAAGTCCATCTTTGATTAGTTTTTGAATCCTATTTGAATTAATATGACCCAAAAGCAATTGCCAAAGATATGCATCATTAGAAGGAAACTTTCTCTTTAATGATTTTACATGAGAGTTACTATTTAATTCAGAATTGTATAATTCATGCTTATCAGGAGTTAAAATATAAAGACCATCCACAATATTGCCAGAATAGATAAACATTTTACCCTTCTTTATTACAACATTGCCTTTAAGGATAACACAATATCTATCTTTACCTAAATAAGTTGCAGAAATTAAATTCCTACGTACATTAGGTACATAAAGACAGTCTTTCAATATTAAAACCCTAGACTCAAAGCACAAATTAACAATTCCCCTTCATGAAGCTTTCTGGTCTCTTGGAACCCCTGCAAGAATTGCAGATATGATTAGTACAACCTGAATCCACACACCAGGAATCTGTGGGATTTTGTACTAAACATATTTCAAGGAGGAATGAAATTTTCATACCCTTATTATTGGCAGCCTTAAACTTTGGACAATTCCTCTTCTAATGTCCTTTCTCACCACAAAGGAAACACTTTCCTTTGATCTTCTTTCCTTTATCGGGAACCCCTAAGGCAATTTGCTTACCCTCTTGCTTAGTGAAGTCCTTCTTTTTCATCTTCTCACCCTTGCCTTTCGACTTAGGTTGAGAAGTAGAACCTTCACCCACATTGGCTTCAACACTAGAAGTACCAAGGATGCCTTCCACCGCCACTAACTCATTCATTAATTTAGACAAAGAATAAATCTTTTTGTTCATATTGTAATTGAGTCTGAATTCCTTGAATGATTCCGGTAGTGACTGGAGTATCATATCCACTTGGGATTCTCCATCAATGTCGGCATCTAAAACCTCTAATGTATTCAGATTAGAGATCATTGTAAGACAATGCTCTCTCACTGAACTACCTTAATCCATTTTGGTATTATAAATTTTCCTCATGGTTTCTTGCCTTGCTGAACAACCTTGCTCACCAAACATCTCCTTCAGACTTTACATAATGTCCGAAGCTAGTTCTACATCTTGCAATTGATGCTGTAGAACATTTGAGATAGATGCTAGGATGTAGCACTTGACCATTTCATTAGATTTTTGCCAACGATCATATCGTTGTTTTTCCTCAAGAGGAGCATCTAATGAAGAAAAGCTAGGACATGGTTGAGTAAGCACATATTTGTGCTCTTCAATTGTAAAAACTATATCCAAATTTCTTTTCCAGTTAACATAGTTGGATCCAGTCAATTTGTTTTGATTAAGAATAGAAACAAGTGGACTAAATGATGCCATGATAAAATCTGAAAACAATAAACATGAATATAATAAGTAAACTCATTATCAATTTAGCATATAAACATATAGTATGGAACCTTAATAAAACCATAACATAATATATGCAACGACAACCTAATCTCATATCTAATATCCCTCAGCATAGAGTGAACATTAAATACTATGATTGATTTGTTAGGATTAGTGCCCTTAAATCCTATTGTATGATGCTATGTATGATATTATGTATGACATTATGTATGACATGATGTATGACATTATGTATGACATGATGTATGACTTTATATTGTGATTGATAAAATTATTTTATTATTATCTAAAATAATGGTAACGTGAATATGGGACATTATCATATAGTCCATGAGATGCATTGTATGTGATTTATGTGAAAAGTCACAGAAGATGTAAATCACAAGTTCTTTGTAAACTCAGAATTTATAGTTCGTAGTCGGTGATGAAATTTGGCATTTCATTTGCGAAGACTATAACATGTCAACTAAGATGATTTGTCTTGATCATGGAAGTGGAAACTTCTAGTTAATATGTTGATATGTTTTAAGAGTTAAAACATATTGAACTGGACCGCTGTGAGATTTATTATTCTTCTAACGACTGTCAAATGAATAATAAATCTCACGACTTCTATTTGCATGAACTCTTAATCCTGAGAGAATAATGGACCTGATCATGAAGTGTAGGTTGCTTTGATATATCAGGAGTAAGATCTGAAGTGACGGTCAAAACCTCAGTATGTTGGGCAGCTACATTTAGTGTTGATGGAACATATATTCTCAAGATGGAATTCATAGTCTCTTGATGGAGATATAAAATATTCCCTTGAGATAAGTTTAATGGGTTTAGTTATTTAGAGAGTTAGGCCTAACCACTTTAGTAAGAAATTACTAAAGTATATATTTATGAAATTGGATTTCATAAATATATAATGAATAACTTTAAAGAATTAAACCGGGTACTCAAGGATAAGATGTAGTAATTTACAAAGTGGCAGTCTACATTTATGACTTTGTGTTACTACGAATATTTTATGAAGGGGTTACGTGTATAATAAAGTCTTGGGATATAATTTATTAATAAGGCCTAGAGTGCAATTATATTTATATAGTGGTATTAAATATAATTAATGGTAACTTTGAACTTGTCAAGAGTTGACGGAAAAGCCCAAGGCCCATTGGAGCTAGTGTCTTATTGGTCCCTTTTGGTCCCACTCCAAGCCACACACTAAAGCCCAATTGGAAAGGCCCAATAGGCCAGCCCAATTAGATAATCAGTTAGTTATAAAGGGAGAAACATACAGAATTTTTATTAGTGAAGAAGAGATTAAAAAAGAAAAAGAAACGGTGTGTGAGAGAGGGTAAGACACACTTTCATTCTCCCTTTTGAAAAACTGATTGAGAGACCACACATCTTGGGCGTAAAGTGAAATTGGAGTGAAGATTAAAAGTGTTCCCAAGTGCTTCTAATCTTTGTTTTGAATTTCTCCACACCAAGGTACGCTATCTTGTTCTTAAATTCTGAAATTTACATTGTGCACGTTATCAATCATGAATGAAATAGACCCTAGTTCGTTGCTTCCGTTGTGGGTTTTGCATGAGATGCAAAACCAGAATTTTTCCTTCATGATTGAGAACTATTCTCATTATTAGTGCTATGATGATAACTCTTATCAAACACTAATAATATATCATATTACCTTTTGCCTCTAAGTAATAATAGTAAGAACTTAGCATAGAGGATACTATAATACTTAGTCTAGTGTATACCATTGTCTAGAATCATGTGTAGCCACATTTCATCCCTTTAACAAGTTTATTTCGTAGTACCATGATAAAAACACCCCCCCACATGGAATGCGAAGCTCGAAGCTAAGACAAGGTGTTTGATCAAACTACTATAAACTAGGAAATTCAATCTTGTAGGACCATGAAATAAATACTCTCCGCATGGAATGCTAAGCTCAAGGCAAAGACAAAGTACATATTTCACACTATTATGAACCAACAATGGAGGCCGTGAGATCCAACTCTTGTATCTCTCTTCCACTAGTTGTTTTAAAATACAGGTTTTTAAATATAAAACATGCATAATCTAATTACACATAGCCTTGTTCTTTAATATATGTTAAAAACACTTAGAGAAAATTCTAGATCCTCAGTCCTCAATCGATCCTCGACAGGTGCTCGATCGATTGAAAAAACTTCTGGATGCTTGATTGATCCTCGATAGATGCTTGATCGATTCTAGACAGATGCTCGATCGATCGAGAAATAGTTCCGCGAAGCTCGATCGATGCTCGACAGATGCTCGATCGATCGAGCGCCGCGAATTTTGAATTTTCCAGAATTTTTCTAAGACAGTTTTTTAATGTTTTCATGAACAAAACAACCATCATATGATCATAATGAACATAAATTGATATCAAAACTGAATTACATTGATGCTATAGCCTTAAAGTTCAGTTCAACATACTTAAACTACAGAATTAAACAACATCATAATATCAAAATTAGTTTTTATCAAACAATAATTTCAACAACCATGCAGAAAACCAATTTTTAACAACATGAAACTATTGTCTATAATTCCAAAACTCTAAACATGTTAAACAGATATGAAATGAAGACTGCTCTGATACCATTTGATGGAAAATAACATGTTTGTATCGCATACAAAACATACGCAGCAGAAAAAAATAACGGATCTACTTCATTCATAAAAGTTAACATGTACTACATAAGTTTCAGAATTTGAGAACAAGAGAGTGTACCTTGGAGCGGTGAATTTCAAAACCGAAGATCAGAAGTACTTGGGAACACTTTCAAGCTTCACTCCAATTTCACTAATGCCTAAGATGTGTGGTCTCTCAATCAGTTTTCAAAAGGAGAATGTCAAAGTGTCTAACACTTCTTACACCACTTCACAATAGTGTTCTTACAATTCTCTACAGAAAATTCTGTACATTTCTCCCTTTGTATCTAACTGATTATCTAACTAGGCTAGCCTTTTGGGCCTTTCCAATTGGGTTTAAGTGTGTGGCTTGGAGTGGGACCAAAAGGGACTAATAAGACACTAGCTCCAATGGGCCTTGGGCTTTTCTGTCAACTCTTGACAAGTCCAAAGTTACCATTAACTATGTTTAATACCATTATATAAATCTAGATGCACTCTATGCCTTATTTATAAATTATATCCCAAGACATAATTGTACATGCAACCCTTTCATAAAATATTCGTAGTAATACAAAGTCATGAATGTAGACTGCCACTTTGTAGATTACTACATCTTATCCTTGAGTAGTCGGTTTAATCCTTTAAAATGATTCATCATATACTTATGAAATTCAATTCCATAAATATATACCTTAGTAACTCCTTAATAAAGTGGTTAGGCTTAACTCTCTGAATAACAAACCTATTAAACTTATCTCAAGGGAATATTTTATATCTCCGTTAAGAGACTATGAATTCCATCTTGAGAATATATGTTCCATGAACACTAAATGTGGTTGCCCAACATACGGAGGTTTTGACTATAATTATAAATCTCACTCCTCATATATCAAAGTAACCTACACTTCATGATCAGGTTCATTATCCTCTCAAGATTAAGAGTTCATGCAAATATAAGTCATGAGTTTATTATTCATGTAACAGTCATTAGGAGAATAATAAAACTCACAGCGGTTTAGTTCAATATGTCTTAACTCTTAAAACATGTTAACATGCCAACTAGAAATCTCCATTTCCATGATCAAGACAAATCATCTTAGTTGATATGTTATAGTCTTCGCAGATAAAATGCCCAATTTCATCACCGACTACGAATTAAAATTCTGAGTTTACAAAGAACTTGTGATTTACATCTTTTGTGACTAAATCACATAAATCACATACTATGCATCTCATGGACTATATGATAATCTCCCACTATTCATGTTGCCATTATTTTTAGATAATAATAAAACAAATCTATTAAACACAACATTAAGTCATACATAATGTTATACATAATGACATACATAGTATCATACATAGTATTGTACAATAGGATTTAAGAGCACTAATCCTAACAAATTGTTGGAAAAAAACACATGGAAAATACGTATTTGTATCTCATACAAATCATGCGCAGCGAAAAATTAACGGATCTACTTCACTCGCAGTTGATAACATGTACTATGTAAGTTTCAGAATTAGAGAATAAGAAAGCATACTTTGGTGTGGTGAAATTCAAAACCGAAGATTAGAAGCACTTGGGAATACTTTTAATCTTCACTCCAATTCCACTCAATGCCTAAGATGTTCATGGAAAAATGCATGTGCGCAGCTAAAAAAATAACGGATCTACTTCATTCATAAATGTTAACATGTGCTATGTAAGTTTCAGAATTTAAGAATAAGAGAGTGTACCTTGAAGCGGTGAATTTCAAAACCGAAGATCAGAAGCACTTGGGAACACGTTCAATCTTCATTCCAATTCCACTAACGCCCAAGATGTGTGGTCTCTCAATCAGTTCAAAGGGAGAATGTCAAAAAGGTGTCTAACACTTTCTTTTGCACCACTTTGTAATAGTTCTTACAAAATTCTTTACAGAAAAATCTGTACGTTTCTCCCTTTGTGTCTAACCGGTTATTTTAATTGGGCTGGCCTTTTGGGCCTTTCCAATTGGGCTTAAGTGTGTGGCTTGGAGTGGGACCAATAAGACACTAGCTCCAATGAGCCTTGGGCTTTTCTGTCAACTCTTTACAAGTCCAAAGTTACCATTAACTATATTTAATACGACTATATAAATATAGTTGCACTCTAGGCCTTATCTATAAACTATATCCCTAGACTTTATTATACATGCAACCCTTTCATAAAATATTTGTAGTAATACAGAGTCATGAAAGAAGACTGTCACTTTGTAAATTACTACATCTTAATTCCTTGAGTACCTGGTTTAATCCTTTAAAATTATTCATTATATGTTTATGAAATCCAATTCTATAAATATATATACTTTAGTAACTTCTTACTAAAGTGGTTAGGCCTAACTCTCTAAATAACAATCCCATTATACTTATCTCAAGGGAATATTTTGTATCTTCGTTAATAGACTATGAATTCCATCTTGAGAATATATGTTCTATCAACACTAAATGTAGTTGTCCAACATACTGAGGTTTTGACCGTTACTCTAGATCTCACTCTTGATATATCAAAGCAACCTACACCTCATGATCAAGTCCATTAATCTCTCAGGATTAAGAGTTCATGCAAATATAAGTCGTGAGTTTATTATTCATTTTTACAGTCGTTGGAAGAATAATAAATCTCACACGGTCTAGTTCAATATGTTTTAACTCTTAAAGCATATCAACATACCAACTAGAAATCTCCATTTCCATGATGAAGACAAATCATCTTAGTTGATATGTTATAGTCTTCGCAAATGAAATGCTCAATTTTCATCACTGACTACGAACTACATTTTGAGTTTACAAGGAACTTGTGATTTACATCTTCTGTGACTAAATCACATAAATCACATACAATGGATCTCATGGACTATAATATAATGTCCCAATATTTATGTTACCATTATTTTTTAGATAATAATAAAACAACTTTATTAAACACAACATTAAGTCATACATAATGTCATAAATAATAACATACATAACATCATACAATAGCATTTAAGGACACTAATCCTAACAGATGTGTGGTCTCTTAATCATTTTTTAAGGAAAGAATAGGAGAGTGTCCAACACTCACATGCAAACCATTTCATTCCTTGTATGTTCTTAACGAAAATACTCATGAAAAGACTTATGAAAAACCTTCTTATGAAATTTTGTATGTTTCTCTCCTTATATATAACTAATTGGACTAGCCTTTTAGGTCAATCCAGTTGGGCTCTTGTGTGTGGCTTGGAGTGAGACCAAAAGGGACCAATAAGACACTAGCTCCAATGGGCCTTGGGTTTTTTTGTCAACTCTTGATAAGTCCAAAGTTACCATTAACTATATTTAATACCACTATGTAAATATAGTTGCACTCTGGGCCTTATCTATAAATTATATCCCTAGACTTTATTATACATGTAACCCCTTCATAAAATATTCGTAGTAATACAAAATCATGAAAGAAGACTGTCACTTTGTAGATTACTACATTTTAATTCCTTAAGTACCCGGTTTAATCCTTTAAAGTTATTCATTATATATTTATGAAATCTAAATCCATAAATATATATACTTTAGTAACTTTTTACTAAAATGGTTAGGCCTAACTCTCTGAATAACAATCCCATTATCCTTATCTCAAGGGAATATTTTGTATCTCCGTTAAGAGACTATGAATTCCATCTTGAGAATATATGTTTCATCAACACTAAATGTGGTTGCCTAACATACTGAGGTTTTGACCGTTACTCTTGATCTCACTGTTGATATATCAAAGCAACCTACACCTCATGATCAAGTCCATTATTCTCTCAGGATTAAGAGTTCATGCAAATATAAGTCGTGAGTTTATTATTCATTTTTACAGTCGTTGGAAGAATAATAAATCTCACACGGTCTAATTCAATATGTTTTAACTCTTAAAGCATATCAACATACCAACTAGAAATCTCCATTTCCATGATCAAGACAAATCATCTTAGTTGATATGTTATAGTCTTCGCAGATGAAATGCCCAATTTTCATCACCGACTACGAACTATATATAGAGTTTGTAAGGAACTTGTGATTTACATCTTCAGTGACTAAATCACATAAATTACATACAATGCATCTCATGGACTATATGATAATGTCCTAATATTCATGTTACCATTATTTTTTAGATAATAATAAAACAACTTTGTTGAACACAACATTAAGTCATCCATAATGTCATAAATAATAACATACATAGCATCATACAATAGGATTTAAGGGCACTAATCCTGACAGATGTGTGGTCTCTTAATCATTTCTCAAGGAGAGAATAGGAGAGTGTCCAACACTCACATGCAAACCATTACATTCCTTGTATGTTCTTAACGAAAATACTCATGAAAAAGACTTATGAAAAACCTTATTATGAAATTCTGTATGTTTCTCTCCTTATATATAACTAATTATCTAATTGGACTAGCCTTTTAGGTCAATCCAATTGGGCTCTTGTGTGTGGCTTGGAGTGGGACCAAAAGGGACCAATAAGACACGAGCTCCAATGGGCTTTGGGTTTTTCTGTCAACTCTTGACAAGTCCAATGTTACCATTAACTATATTTAGTACCACTATATAAATATAGTTGCACTCTAGGCCTTATCTATAAATTATATCCCAAGACTTTATTATACATGCAACCCCTTCATAAAATATTTGTAGTAATACAAAGTCATGAAAGTAAACTGCCACTTTGAAGATTACTACGTCTTAATCCTTGAGTACCAGGTTTAATCCCTTAAATTATTCATTATATATTTATGAAATTCAATTCCATAAATAAATACTTTAGTAATTCCTTACTAAAGTGGTTGGGCCCAACTCTCTGAATAAGCAAACCCATTAAACTTATCTCAATGGAATATTTTGTATCTTCGTTAAGAGAGTATGAATTCCATCTTGAGAATATATGTTCCATCAACACTAAATATGGTTGTCCAACATACTGAGGTTTTAACCGCGACTAATAGATCTCACTCCTGATATATCAAAGCAACCTACATCTCATGGTCAGGTCCATTATTCTCTCAGGATTAAGAGTTCATGTAATTAGAAGTCGTGAGTTTATTATTCATTTGACAGTCATTAGGAGAATAATAAATCTCACAACGGCCCAGTTCAATATGTCTTAACTCTTAAAACATACCAACATACCAACTAGAAATCTCCATTTCCATGATCAAGACAAATCATTTTAGTTGATATGTTATAGTCTTCGCAGATGAAACGCCCAATTTCATCACCGACTATGAATTACATTTTGAGTTTACAAGGAACTTGTGATTTACATCTTCTGTGACTAAATCACATAAATCACATACAATATATCTCATGGACTAAGATAATGTCCCATTAGTTCATTTATAAATAGGCTCATATAATTAAAGAATTTAATTATTTATGACATGCCAATAAATTGGATTTTAAGGCATAAACCACAACACCTAGCTATTGAGAGGTGTCGAGATTGCGGTAAAAAGCAACTGAAGAGCTCGATAGATAAGCCAGGTATCGAGAGGTGTCGAGGAGCTGTCGAGATTGCTTAAAAACAGTTTTTCAAGAAGAGGAAAACATAGATATGAATGCAATCAAACATGCAACTCAACCAAAGATCTAAGCAACATTTTGATTTCTCAAAAATATCTCTCAACAAAAGTTGTTAAGCACATGGATCCCAAAACACACATACACACACTAAACAAGTCTAACCAATTTTATATTTCAAAAACAAGTTAAGACAGTTTAGTGATCGTACATTAACACATGTAAACTTTGTGATGGCAAAATCACATTGTACCTGCACATGTATCAAAAGTGGCAAAAAATATTGCATGTTGTGTGTTAAAAACATCGCAAGATTGCATAAGTGTATACATGTTATGATGATTTGAAATATGAGAAAATCACTTTAACTCACACACAATCATAACTGTTTGATAGGGACTATCATCTTTGAGGTACATCCTATAACTCCCACATCTCCTAGAATACACACTTGCGATAATATATAAAGAATTTTGATCTCTTTGCTTTTATTGTTTCTTTGCATATTTTTCTTTTATTAAGCATATCATGCATGGGCATACAAGAGAGAGAAAAGAAATACTCAATTATGTTAAGTTTTTTGACATTGCACTTTTGTTATGCCAAAGCATACAGATGTCATATCATGATTGGCGGGCAACAGTGGTGAGATGGTTATTTATACTTTTCTCTTAGGATTTTTTAGTCATTCCCATCAAAAAGAGTGATACGAGTGTAAAGTACAAGAGATTACTTAACCTTACTCATCACAAACATGAGCCACAAATCTCACTTGCTTAGTTGTGCATAGAGATGCTCATCTAAGCTACAAAAGATACAAAGTTTAGAAAACTTTGTTTCAATGGCCATCCGAGGTACACAAGTACCAATGTACACAAACACACACTATTTTTGTTTTTTTTTTTAGATTTTTTAAATTTTTATATGAAAAGCAAAACAAAGCAAATTTGAAAACAAAATCAAATAAAAACATGTTGAACAAATCAAAGCAAAGCATAAAACTAGATGCAAATGCATGAAGAAGGTGGAGAAGAGGAGATCAATCCATGGAGATGACACCAATGTTTTGGCGAAGGAATTCAAATCTTTTGCTGTCAAGAGCTTTGGTAAACAAATCAGCCTTCTGATCATCAGTGTGAATAAACTTAAGAGTAAGAGTACCATCTTCGACAAACTGCCTAATGAAGTGATGTCGAATCTCTATGTGTTTAGTTCGAGAATGTTGAACCGGATTCTTAGAGATGTTGATGGCACTGGTATTGTCACAGTAGATGGTGAGATGTTCTTGACAAATATTGTAATCATGGAGGAGTTTTTGCATCCATAGAAGTTGGGCGCAACAGCTACCAACAGTGATATACTTAGCTTCTACAGTGGATAATGAGATGGAATTTTGCTTTTTGCTCATCTAGGAGACAAGATTCTTACCCACGTAGAAAAAACCCCTCGATGTACTCTTTCTATCATTAGCATTCCTAGCCCAATTAGCATCAAAATACCCAACTAAGACATCATTTGTGTCCTTGCTGTACCACACACCAAAGTCGGTAGTGGTTTTGACATACATTATGATTCTTTTTATAGCAATCATATGAGACTCTTTGGGATTAGCCTGATATCAAGCACACACTCCCACACTGTAACTAATGTCAGGTCTGCTAGCAGTAAGGTAAAAAAGACTACCTATCATGTTTCTATCGAGAGAAGACTTAACACTTTTACTTAACAAGTCAATAGTGAGTTTAACATTTGGGATCATAGGGGTTCTAACAGAACTAGCAGATTCCAAACCAAATTTCTTCACAATATTTTTAGCATATTTAGATTGAGATAGGAATATACCCGAATCTTGTTGACAAATCTGCAATCCAAGGAAGTTAGTTGGCTCTCAAATCATGCTCATCTCAAACTCGGCCTGCATGAGTTTTAAGAAACTATGAGCAAGTTCATCCTTAGTCGACCCAAAGATGGTATCATTAACAAAGACTTGAGCAACTATCAACTCGCCATCTTGCCTTTTGATGAAGAGAGTCTGATCAGCTTTTCCTCTTGTGAACCTATGTGACATCAAATATTATGTGAGCTGATCATACCAAGCTCTAGGGGCTTGCTTTAAACTATAAAGTTCCTTCTTGAGGTATAACACATGATCCAAAAAGTGTGGATCAATGAATCCTTTTGGTTGAGCCAAATAGACATCTTCTTTAAGGAGCCCATTCAAGAAAGCAGTCTTTATGTCCATTTGATAAAGCTTAAACTTTAAGTGACATGCTAGGGCTAGGAGAATTTTGATGGACTCCATACGAGCAACTGGGGCAAATGTCTCATCATATTGAACTCCTTTTATTTGTGAGTATCCTTGAGCTACAAGACGAGCCTTGTTGCGGATCACATTACCCTCCTCATCAGTCTTATTGCGGAATATCCACTTTGTACTGATGATGTGCTCACCCTTCAATCTAGGTACTAGAGTTTAGACATCATTCCTTTGAAACTGAAGCAGTTCATCATGCATTGCTTCAACCCAGCTTTCATCCTAAATAGCTTCCTCCATTTTAATGGGTTCAACCTATGACAAATAACAAGAATAAGACATAAAGTTAGCAACACATTTATCAACTGTACACTTCCTTAATATGAGTTCATTCATGTTTCCCATAATAAATTCAGGAGGATGATTTAATTTAATTATGGAAGAATGTCCTTTCTCTTCATGGGATTCAGAATCTGATGAAGTGGATATATCTGCAGAATCTTCCACGACACTTAGAGTATCAGGAGTACTTAGAGATGCGGGCTCTTGTTCAACAATTTCTTGAACTTCCTTTGGCTCAAGAGGAAGAATTTCTTTAGGGAATTCCTCACTACCTTTCTCAAAACCAAAATCTGAAGATTCATCAATAACAACATTCACTGTTTCCATTACCTTCATGGTTCTTTTGTTGTATTCCTGATAAGCCTTGCTTGTAGAGGAGTATCCTAGAAATATTCCTTCATCGCTTCAGGAGTCAAATTTTCCCACATTCTCCCTGTCCTTGAGAATGAAACAAGTACTTCCAAAGATTCTGAAATACTTCACATTTGGCTTTCTTCCTTTCCATAACTCATATGGAGTCTTCTTGGTACCGGGTCTAAAGTATACCCTATTAACAGTATGACATGTAGTGTTAACAGCTTCTCCCCACAAGTTTCTTGCCACATCCTTATTGTCCAACATGGCTCTAGCCATTTCCTGAATAACCCTGTTCTTTCTTTCTACTTCACCATTCTACTGAGGAGTAATAGAAGTAGAGAATTCTTGAGATATACCTGATCTTCTACAAAAGTACTCCATATATGAGTTCTTGAATTCTTTACCATGGTCACTTCAAATTTGATCAATCTTCAGGCTTTTTTCATTCTGCAATCTTGTACACAAGGCTGCAATGTGCTTAAGAGCATTAGACTTGGATCATAGGAGGATAACCCAAGAATACCTAGTGAAGTCGTCTGCCACAACCATGATCTATCTTTTACCACCAAGAGACTCGGTTCTAGTTGGACCCATAAGATCCAGATGTAAAAGCTCTGATGGTCTAGATGTACCAGATGTCTAGGTACCCGAATGTTTAGCTTTTGTCTGTTTTCCAAGCTGACATGGTCCACACGCCACATTGCTCATTCTACTGAGTTTTGGTATCACCAAGACTAATTCACGCATAGATACAATTGAAAGATGTTTGTAAGCAGCATGTCCCATCCTTTGGTACCATAGATCTTCATTTGGTAAACGAATGCTATTGCACTCAATATCAGCATCAAGAACCAATCCATAACAATTGTCTAGAGTGCGAACACCACTTACTAGTTTCTTTCCAGACTCATCCATGACAAGGCACTTTCCTTTCGAGAACCGTACCATGAAATCTTGATCACATATCTCACTTATGCTCAACAGGTTCACTCTTAGACCTTTAACATATAGAACATTTATAATGTCCGACAGTCCAGGTAGAGAGATGATTACCTTTCCTTTAATCTGTGATTTGCTCTCATCACCAAAAGTGACATTACCATCTTTCTTAGACTTGAAAACCTTGAAGAGAGATCGGTTTCCAATCATGTGTCTTGAGCAGCCACTATCAAGGTACCACAAACATGTGTCCATAACTTTAAATGCAGACTTCATCGTGAAGCACACTTCATGCTTAGATGACAGATCAGTGGGAATGGTTTTTTCTTTCATCTACCTTTTATGATCTAAACCTTTAACTTTCACTCTTCTCAGACGAACTCCTTTGCACATTTTCATTTTGAAACAATCTAGTTTCTTCTTTGTCAACCTAAGATCTTCTCCAATAGTCATCATAATAGTATTCAAATAACTTTTAGACTTGCATTTTCTGATACACTCAAACAAGTAGAGATTAGAAAAACAAGATGTATTTGAAAACAAAGATCTCTACAAGCCGATTGCAGTGATGACAATAGGGGTCAATGGATCACACAGCAAAGATTAACCTTGATTAGAGTGTGCCCGCTCTAATACCACTTGATAGGCCAAGAATGTATTGACCCTTTGTGATGAATTAATTAATTAATTAGCCAAGTTTATTAATTAATCAAATTAACATGCAAACGCATGGTAGCACAAAAAAATCACCGATTAACTAAAGTATGCAGTGTAAAATAAATTGACACAGTGATTTTTTTATGAATGGGGAAAACCTACACGGTAAAAACTACACTGGATGATTTTAAGGTCACCACTCCCGAGAATTTCCTATTATCACAACAAGTGGTTACAAGTAAAGGAATCCCAGTACCTTCTACCAACCTATAGTTAAACCCTTACCCCAATACCCAATTGGACTTGTTCTGTAGTGACAATCTCTCCTTTCAATGCATGGCTCCCAATACGTGACTAACCAATTGTGCAGATCCCAGTACGCAACTTCAATCACCAACTAGAGAAGGTTTTTGGCTGCAAAGTTCTTCAGTTCATCACATGATGAAGATCGAGAAGCTCCTTGGTCACAAAACCCTACGATGCACAAACACAGCAGCTTCTTCACAAGAAAGATGAACTAGGGTAAATTCTGTCTCTAGTCACAATTTGCACGAACAAACTTTGCTCAACACTTGTGCAACTTGTGTCACATTTGATGGCCCTTAAAATAATAATTTTATATGTCTAAGGTTGTGAGAAAAGAAAGCCCAACCATACAATCACCGATTGGATGAAAAATAGACTAGAAATTTTGAGTTTCATAAACCTCAACAGATACCCTATCTGTCAAGCTGCTGTCGAGCCATGGGCTGGAACAACTTTTCAAGGCTCGATAGATGCTAGCTGTTGAGCTTTAATGAACAACACTTTTCACACTTGAATCTTGGACAAACTTGCATGGCTTTAACACTTGAATTTGAAACAAGGTTTCTTGAAGCATCAAACACATCCTAAATCTACCCAATTACAAGTAAAGTACGTTTTGTCAAAGGATTAGCCAATTACATAAAATAATGACATATGTTCCTAACATTGAATCACATATGTACTAACATACTCATGGCCTTTCAAAAGCATTGTAAGGCTCTCTTGGACACCTTGAATGGAAAGAAGTACCTATAAAAACTACACCATAAGAACTTTTGTCCCTCATAGGAGTTGAGGGTTCCTCACACCCCCTCCTTGCCTCTTCCGATGAAGATATCCCTCCCGAAGGAGCTATTCACACTAGACCTTTGCAAATCACCATTGAATGCATGGGTGCCAAGGTTCCAATGGTTCTTACTGACAATGGGTTTGCCTTGTGGATGCCTTAGCTACTTTGGCCTCGATGGTTGAAATACCCGAGGGAGTATGGACACGACCATTGGAGATTGAGCAAAGTTATGAGGGAGTGCACAAAGGGAAGATCGAAGCTTTAGTAATGACCATAGAGGAAGAGAAAGTTTCATGGTTCTATGACATCATGAAGTTCTTGGAACTAGGGGCATATCCGGATGGTGCCGACAAAAGAGAACATTGTTCTGTTAGGATGATGGCAACACAATACATCCTATGTGGAGGACAACTCTATAGAAGTTCCTATGATGGTATACACTTTCATTGCTTGAAGAAGGAAGAAGTCGAGAGAGTAATGGAAGAAGTTCATCAAGGGATTTATGGCCCTCATATGAATGGAAGAATGTTAGCGAAGAAAATCCTAAAGATAGGATACTACTGGAATACAATTGAGACCGATTGTGTGGATTATGTGAAGAGCTGCCATGATTGTTAGACACACGCCAACTTAAACGATATACCACCTAGTGAGTTGTAGATCATGACTTCTCCATGGCCATTCTCGGATTGGGGCATAGATGTGATCGTAAGGATAACTCTTAAGGCTTTAAATGGACATGAATATATTTTGGTGGCAATTGACTATTTTTTTAAGTGGGTGGAGGCAACCTCCTACCCCATGTTGAAGGCGAAGCATGTGGCTCGATTCTTAGAAAACAACATCATATGTCGATTTAGGGTACCCCAAGAAATCATCTCCGATAATGGTTCCCACTTTGAAGGTGAAGATTGAAGGGTCATGGAAGAATATGGCATTGAGCATCACAAGTCTTCACCATATTGACCACAAGCTAATAGGGCCGTAGAAGCAGCTAATAAAAATATGAAGAATATCCTAGCCAAGATAGTAGTGACATACAAAGATTGGGCTAAGAAGCTTCCGATTGCCTTATAGGGTTATAGAACTTCTATCTATGCGTTGACTGGGGCAATACCTTACTCTTTGGTTTATGGTAGTGAGGCGGTGCTTCCTATTGAGGTGGAGATACAATCTTTAAGAGTGTTTGTGAAAACCAAGGTCCTAGAAAAGGATTGGGCTAAGGCGAGATATGACCAATTGGCTTTGATGGATGAGAAGAGGGTTAGGGCACAATATCATGCACAAGGGTACCAAAAAAGGATTGCTAAAGCATTCAACAAGAAGGTGAAACTGAGAAACCTTAAAGAAGGGGACTTGGTCTTAAAGGTGCTTAGAGATGAGACTTTTAATCCAAGAGGAAAGATGATGCCAAGGTGGTCTGGGCCTTTTATCATTAAGAAGATCATGTCTGGAGGTGCTACAAGGATCACATATTTGGATGAGGAAGAGATGTTTCGCCCAATTATCATTGATAGACTCCTGGAGGGACATCATGGGCAAAAATTACAAGGCGAAGGAAAAGAAAAGAAAAAGGAAAAAATAATAAATAAGATGACAATAATAAATAAATAAAAGATTCTCTCATTTTCAAATTAAAAGATAATAAGATTGTTTTTCATAGGGGATTTGGAACATTCTAATCCTTATCAAATTCAAAAACAAAAACATAAGAATCATAAAAGTGCAGAAAAGTAAAATATTGGGCATATCAAGGTGGTCACTCAATCCTTCTTGCTTTCTTGCTAGTCCTTATGTAAGCTTTCTCATCCCTCAGAATCCACTTCATGTCATCCTCCAACCATTGCTTGTACCACGCAGTGGGATAAGTGTATCAAGGAGGAGCAATGCCTTCATCACCCTACGGCGTGGTCAAGCCTCACTAATCCTACCCAAGATCCAATTGGTGAACACCTCGGTGTGGAAGGTACCTTCATCATTAGGAGCTCCTTGACGTTCTCCAAATTGCCTTGAGATACGACAAATGGAATAGTATAAGTAGTAACTAAGTCCAACTAAAGGCACACAGCAATCCTTGCAGCAACTGTGGACCATGCTTGAGATGTGTCACCACTCCACAACCCTCTAAATGTCGATCTCCTTGAGGTGACCTAGAAGCTCCATGTTCGCCTTAAAGCTCATATCATTTTGATGAAGCCAACGATCCTTAAGATTCCTAGGAAAGCAGGTACTAAAAGGTTGAAGCAATCGAAGCGTCTCTTGTAGCCATATTTGAAAAAACAAAAAAAAAAAGAGAAAGAAAAGGAGGAGAGAAAAAGAAAAAAAAAGTAGAGAGCATGAGTGAGACAAAAAAAATCATGATGAAAGACGATATAAGGTGTCTCAATGGGTTGAAACTGAAATGCAATCCATGAAAAATTAAGGGAATCTCGCTAGGTTAAGAATCTAGGTAAAAGTTAGTGATTATACCTAAAGAAGAAGAGGACTTCCCATAAATGATCTTGCTTCATTCCTATGAAAGACATCCAAATCATTGAGCATTTCTGCCAAGATCAAGCCCATCAAGTTACCTCTCTTTAGCTTATAAGCCACCATGCACATCCAGAGGTCCACATAGTATGACTTTTGGACCAAGAAATACCTTTCAAGGGCAAATAAGAAAAAGGCATGAAGAAAGTATGAACGTGGCCTCTCACCCACGAGAAAGGCCAAACCAGAAAAGTACTCAAAAACCAACCTAAGGTTGAGCTTGCCAAAAACACACAACCTATTTGCCGTGGTAGAAGGGACGCCTAACATAACTTATAGCAAAGAAGGAAGGTCCCCACCCATGGTAAGGAAAATGAGATCATCAATCTCCAGTTCACCCATGATAGCACCAAATTCTTCAATGGTGGGGCATAGTTCTACTCCCCTAAAGCAAAAAACATGCCGAGAACGAACCCAATAGTTGGCAGCAGCACAAAGAAAAGGCTTATCCATGGAATCAAGAAAGACAAAAGAAAGACCATAGGAGGCGATGGAATCGGGACCAAGCTTCCTAATCCATGCTAAGACATCGAGTGGAGAGTTTTATGCCATTAGGGGACCTCAAAAAAAGTCTCTCTATATTGAAAATATGTTGGTGAGGGTTTTGGACTCAAACAACTACTTTTTTACTTAAATAGAATGGTTAGGGTTTCTTCTGATTCACGGCCCACATACACCAGGTCAACCCTGCGTATGCAAAGTCAAGGCTACGTACACAAGCCTATCCCCACGTACACACGGTGCTGGGTAGAAGCCCATTCTCCCCTGTTTGGAGTATATTTTTTCACTTCAAGGCATTCATAGGGTTCCTACGACCTAAAAGATCATCCAGAGCACATTCCAAGCACAAGATTTCAAGCATGAAAAACAATGTTGTGTAGACACATACAATTAATCTTGTAAATTAAGTGCTAGTCCCAATCAAAAGCATAAGTGTAAAAAGATGTTCTTAAATACAATCCTTTGTCTCAAACTAAATCTAAATCTCTACTAAATGAGATAAAAACAATAAAAGCAAAGAGAGAAAGCCATGTGTTGCGTGCCTATGTGTCTTGAACTACAGGTGGTCAATGGTGCTGCCTCTTCCTCGGTTGGTAGCTAAGAGTCACCTCCAAATCCTCCTCTTTACCACCACCATCATCATCATCATCACCACCCGAGTGGACCACCCCTCCAGGACCATACAAGTTCCTCGAATAGTTGGTCACCTCTAACTTGATATACCTAACCAACCATACCAACTCCTCATGCTCTTGGATAATGGGCTGCAATTCAAAGAAAGAAAGGTTAGTGACCGAAACAAAAAGAAAGAAATGGCAAAAAAAGAAAAACAAAGAGAAGGATGAACTTACCGTTTGGGTGTTGGGAGGAAATAGATAGCCAATGACATTAGAATTATGAGGCATAATGCACTTCTGAGCAAAGCCATTAGGGCCATAAGCATAAATCTTCCAAAGGAGGTGTGGAGGGTCAATGAGCTCACTAGCAGTAGACTCCTCCTAGTATGTTTTCCATTATTAGAAGTCATGACAAACAAGGTAAATTAAAAAGAAGAGAAAAAGAAGAGATTGAGCATAAACCTGAGCAATAAAGGAAAGCATAAGGCGGGTGATGTTGAACTTCATATAGTCCAATCCCTCAAGAAGCTGCCTGACGTAGGGAATGCTACTCCCCCATGAATTTTACTCAACATCAATCATGGAGAGTGGGGTAAGCATGAACTCAAAAGGGTCCATTGGAATCTATGGGTCAACTGTACCGACCAACTGACATTGCACCCTCTCCGCCAGGTACAACACCCTCAAGCCTGCTCCTTCAAAGGGTCGGGTGATCCCTGAAGCAATGAGGGTGGTAGGCTTTAAGTCTTGAAAGCAGGAAGGGGCTGGCCAGTTCATGAAGTCTAGTTAACCTACAATGACACAAGGTTAGAGGAAGGGTATCCTAAGGGAAATGCAAAAAGAAGCATTAAAAACTCAAACTCTTAAACTTACCTCATTAGAAGTTACCCAACAAGGTGGGTCCTCACTCTAGGAAACTCCCAAAGACTTAAATCGGTGTTCGAGGTTATAAGGCCATACCTAACCACCCACCACTACAAAAGAAGCACAAACTATAGGTTAGATGCAAGATGAAAGTTTGGAAGATAACAGTTTGCAAGATGATACAGTTTGAAAGACTACAAGTTACAAATAAAAATGCAAGAAATGGAAAAGAAAACTAACCTCAAGTAGCTTCCAAGGCCCCATAAGCTGTTGCAAGGTTCCTCGAGTATTGAGGGTGGAGTAAAGGTAAGAGAGACATGCCTACCCCCAGTTGGCCGTACGTTCCTTTTCAAAGTCCTAAAAGAGAGTCAACCACCTCAAAGACACCGTTTTCCCACCATTGGTGAAGAGGTAATCTCCCAAGAAGAAGAAGAAGAAAGGCCCTAGCCATACGGACACGCTCCTCTGTAGTCCTTTATGGGAGAAGCATGTAATCCAACACGAAGTCGAAGTAGTGAATGGCCTTAGTGGAGTACATCCTCTCCAACATCCTCTCCAGCTGGATGCCCGACACACCGTCCAAGTTGATGATGGCCCTTTCACAGCTAAGTACAGTCATGTGGTAGAAGTTGGAGGGAGTCATAGTCATCTCCCGCTCAGCAATATAAAACTTTACAAATTTTGTGTCAACTGGATATTAATTACTATATGATCTATAAACTTATATTTTATGTATAATTTAAACTACAAAAAACTTGCAATTTAAACAATTTATTGATAATATAGCTATTGATCTTTAATTTTCTAGAAATATTGCAAGCATGGAGGATATAAGAAGAAGATGTAATCCAATGGTGGATTTGTCAAAATTCAACTCTAATAAAATGATATTGAGTAAGGTTATAGTCTAAAGTTACAACCAATTTTATAACTAAATTTTATCATTTCAAGAATCTAATTGTTGGATTGCATATTTTTTATATTATTAATACGAAAATTGACTTGCATGCCAAATTTCGTGTCAGTCGAACATGCATGTCAAATTTCGTGTCAGTCGAATGTTATTTACTATTCAATCCATATCCTTATTTTTTATACATAATTTTATGCTACAAAAAATATATATATAATTTAAACATTTTTTTGATAATATGACTTTTGATCTTTAATATTCAGTAAATTTTGCAGCAAATATAGAGGATATAAAAAGAAAATGTAATCAAATAATGGATTTTTCAAAATTTATATCCAATAAAAACATATTCAATGAAGCAATTAAGTTTGTAAAATTTTTATCCAAAATTATAAGGAGATTCCCACATCCTAACAACTCAACTTAATAGTTAAAAAAAAATTATAAACTGGGTTTCAGTTAACTCAAACTCCCTAAAGAAAATTAAATATATAAATAAATCCTTATTGAGCAACCCAAGAGATTTTTCTTTTTATTTTTAAAATTTTATCAATCCACATAAGGTTCCTCCTCCTTATTCAACCTTTTCCCTTACAATACCTGCCTGAGCCCATTATCAGTTAAGCCCACCTTCCTTCCTCAAGCCCCTCATCTTCCACGAATTCACGTGGACTTGAGCTATTTGTTTCACAGCCTGGATTCAACTCATCATCATCCATCTCCAAACCTACATGCTCCACCCGACCCAACTGATAACCATACACGAATTCATTTTTTCCTAATTTAGATTAATTTAGTTTGAAGTGCTAGCCTAATCTAATTTTTTGGCCAAAACTTAACTCTAGACAATTTAACATGATATGTCGAGAGTCTTATAGCTTGTTTGGATGGAAGGGGAGTAGAGATGAGTAGAGTAAAGGGAGGGAGAGTAAGTTAAAATACTTTATTTGAATGTTTTTTAAGGGAGGGGGGGGAGGGATTTGGAGGGGTTCTATTTACTTTTAACCCCTCATTTTTAATTCTCCCAAATTGGGAAAATTTGAAGAGAGAGTAAAGCATTAAAATGCTTGATCAAATAAATTACCAAATTTACCCTTACCATATTAACAAAATTATAAACTATGAAATGACTAATTATTCCCCTCCCCCTTAATTTTAATGTTGGGAAATTTAGACCCCGGTTGATACAATTAACAAGTTTTAAATCCAAATTGTTAATTAGATTTATTATGAACAAACTTGTTAAAACAAACAAACATCAATATCATGTCAAAACTAAGTGCAGCGGAAAAATAAATAAGACAAGATATGATGACCTAGAAAAACCAATGAAACCAACCAATTTCATAGTAAAAAACCTGGAGGGAAACTTTTCCGAAAAGCAATCCACTATAGTAAAGAGAAGTTTCATATCTAGTACAAAACATTTGTCCCTAGACTTTACAATCCCCGTAGATGAACTCACAGCAGAAACCTTCTACCGCTTCAGAACCTCTGAACTCTTCAATATATGAATGCCACCCTTTGATGCACAATCCCAGTACGTGACTAACTCCTTTGCACGAATCCCAATACGTGACTCACTCACCAACTTGAGAAAGAAGAATGTTGGCTACAAAGTTCTTCACTTCATCAACAATGAAGATCAAGAAGCACTTAGTTACAAAACCCTAAGGCGCAAAAGATGCAGTAGCTTCTTTTTGAGAGAATAAGGCTTCGGTCACCTTTTGCATATGTTCTCCTTGTATTCTCTTAAGTGACGACCTCTAAAATAAGCCTTATATATGTCTAGAGTTAGGAGAAAAGAAACCCTACACAAATACAAAAGCCTGGCCCAAAAATCAGATCTGAAAATTATGATTTCCGTAACCTCGATAGATACCTCGATAGATAGCAGGTGTCGAGCCTCATTAAACCTTGATAGATAGCTATCTGTCGAGTAGCTGTCCAGCAGGTGTCCAGCTTTAGTAAACACATTTTCTTCACTTGTTTCTTGGTCCAATCTTCATGGCTTTAATACTAGACTTGAACAACATGTTCTTTGAAGCATTAAACACATCTTAGATCTACCCAAAATACAAGTAAAGTGCGTTTTGTCAAAGGATTAGCCAACTACATAAAATATGTCCCTAACATTTAAAAACATCCAAACAAGGTGGAAAATAACCATTCCCCTCTACTCTCCTTCACTCTACTCTCCTCTCTCTCCAAACTTCCAAACATAGCATTATAGTTCAACTAGCACTTTTTGGTACCAAAAATAAATTTTGAATTTTTGTGACATTTGTATTGCGCCTAATGCTTTAGAGCACCACACTCAAGCCAAATTCCAATTCACTTATGATTTTTATTTTTATTTTCTTAGAATTGGATTATTTCTCAGCTAATGATGCTATTATCTACAAGTAATTAGCTCTCCTTTGTTTCTTGCTCATTCTATGCTATTTCAGTAATTTGACCCAAAAAAAAAAAGAATAGAAAAGAGTTTTGATAAGTATAGTTGTGTTGTTTTTGTATTTCTTTAGTATCGTCCGTTGCTTGTTTTAAATGAAAGATGCATCAAATTTATCACAAGTCGTTTGCTTAAAATTTTAACTTGGTAAAGCTAAATTTACAATATTTTTATAATAAATTCTAGATGAAAAACTTTTATAAGCGGGTAAAAGGATGATGTCAATGATGTGCTTAACCACCCACCACTACAAAAGAAGCACAAACTATAGGTTAGATGCAAGATGAATGTTTTGAAGATAACAGTTTGCAAGATGATACAGTTTGAAAGACTACAAGTTACAAATGAAAATGCAAGAAATGGAAAAGAAAACTAACCTCAAGGAGCTTCCAAGGCCCCATAAGCTGCTGTAAGGTTCCTCGAGTATTGAGGGTGGAGTAAAGGTAAGAGAGACATGCCTGCCCCCAGTTGGCCCTACGTTCCTTTTCAAATTCCTGAAAGAGAGTCAACCACCTCAAAGGCACCATTTTCCCACCATTGGTGAAGAGGTAATCTCCCAACAAGAAGAAGAAAGGCCCTAGCCATACGGACACGCTCCTCCGTAGTCCTCTATGGGAGAAGCATGTAATCAAACACAAAGTCGAAGTAGTGAATGGCCTCAGTGGAGTACATCCTCTCCAACATCCTCTCCAGTTGGATGCCCGACACACCATCCAAGTTAATGATGGCCCCTTCACAGCTAAGTACAGTCATGTGGTAGAAGTTGGAGGGAGTCATAGTCATCTCCCGCTCAGCAATATGAAAGGTGTGAGTAGTATCCCACCACCTCTCAATGAGGCATTGCACCAAGGTAGCGCTCGCGGACCATTCCGAAAAGAGGCCAATGATGGGCTCGAAGCCCGCTTCCTAGATGTAGGCCTTGGTTTTAGGGACGAGAATGTTGTACCACTCCACCACTTTATTGGTATTCCCCCTACTAGCAGAAGGGAATGATGATTGCAACAAAAATAGAGAAAATAACATTAGACTCTTAATTTAAGCAAGACGATGAAATTATGTTTTTGATGCAAGAATGAAGATAAAAAGAAGGATGCAGGGATGTTGAAGTGCAAAAATGACAAAAAGGTGTGTTAGGATTGCATATGAAAGTGAAACAGTTGAAAAAGAAGTGAGGATAGGCAAAGTAGGGCCTCTACCAAGTGTCTCACGTATGTGGGTCAAAGTCCACATACGCAAAGAAGACCTTGCATATGCAGGCCCATCCCCACATACACAGTGTAGGAAAAAATCTGGTTTTGTATCTCATACAAAACACAGCGAAAGTAACAAATAAGGATCTATTTCAATCATGATTGATAACGTGCGCTATGTAAATTTCAGAATTTAAGAATAAGATAGCGTACCTTGGTGTAGTGAAATTCAAAAATCAAGATTAGAAGTACTTGGGAATACTTTTAATCTTCACTTTAATTCCACTTTTCGCCCAAGATATGTGGTCTCTCAATCAGTTTACAAAGGGAGAATGAAAGTGTGTCTTACTCTCACATACACACCGTTTCTTATATCACTAATAAAAATTATGTATGTTTCTCTCTTTATAACTAACTAATTATCTAATTGGGCTAGCCTATTGGGCCTTTCCAATTGGGCTTTAGTGTGTGGCTTGGAGTGGGACCAAAAGGGACCAATAAGACACTAGCTCCAATGGGCCTTGGGCTTTTTCGTCAACTCTTGACAAGTCCAAAGTTACCATTAATTATATTTAATACCACTATATAAATATAATTGCACTCTAGACCTTATTAATAAATTATATCCCAAGACTTTATTATACACGCAATCCCTTACTAAAATATTCGTAGTAATACAAAGTTATGAATGTAGACTGCCACTTTGAAAATTACTACATCTTAATCCTTGAGTACCCGGTTTAATCCTTTAAAGTTATTCATTATATATTTATGAAATCCAATTTCATAAATATATACTTTAGTAATTTCTTACCAAAGTGGTTAGGCCTAACTCTCTGAATAACTGAACCTATTAAACTTATCTCAAGGGAATATTTTATATCTCCATCAAGAGACTATGAATTCCATCTTGAGAATATATGCTCCATCAACACTAAATGTGGTTGCCCAACATACTGAGGTTTTGACCGTTACTTTAGATCTCACTTCTGATATATCAAAGCAACCTACACCTCATGATCAAGTCCATTATTCTTTCAGGATTAAGAGTTCATGCAAATAGAAGTCGTGAGATTTATTATTCATTCTACAGTCATTAGGAGAATAATAAATCTCACAACGGTCCAGTTCAATGTGTCTTAACTCTTAAAACATATCAACATATCAACTAGAAGTCCCCACTTCCATGATCAAGACAAATCATCTTAATTGATACGTTATAGTCTTCGCAGATAAAATGCCTAATTACATCACCGACCATGAACTATAAATTCTGAGTTTACAAAGAACTTATGACTTATATCTTCTGTGACTAAATCACATACTATGCATCTCATGGACTATATGATAATGTCCCATATTCATGTTACCATTATTTTAGATAATAATAAAATAACTTTATCAATCACAATATTAAGTCATACATCATGTCATACATAATGTCATACATAATATCATACATAGCATCATACAATAGGATTTAAAGGCACTAATCCTAACACACAGAACCTTAAGAACATACCTACGTACGCAAGAATAGAGCTGCGTACACATGAATGCAAGCTGCGTATGCAAGCCCAAGCCCACACACGTAGAAGCATAGACAGAAGCAGTTCTTCGACATTTTCAAGCATATATCATCCAAAATCAATCTTATACATGTTTCTACCCCTCCTAATGTATCAGGTTTTCATCTAAACCCATCCTACAACAAAACAAAAGATTAGAGAGGAACTTGAAAATGAGAAAAAGTTTGAAAAACTTACAAATTCAAACATGGGAATGTGATTCTCTAGATGGTATGTCAATGGTGGAGGCCCCATCAACCTCATTGCCCCATTCCAGCGAGTGAGGTGGAATGCATAAGATGAAAGATAGTTTAGAGAGAAAAATGAGAGAATGAGGGAGTTTAAGAGAATGAGAGAGTTAAAAGTGAGTGGAAAATAGAGGAGAGGGAGGTTTTTTTTTAGAGAGAAGAAGAGAGGAGTTATGAATAATGTGATGAGATAAGGAAGATGAAGAAAATGAAGAAGAAAAAAAGAAACAGTTGGTAACTGTTGGGGACAATGAAAAGGAGGGAGCACACCTGATGGCTAAACTACATGTAGTTTAGGCCTCACCACTAAACTACATGTAGGTTATTCATGAATAGTTTTAAAAAATCCTCCTTTCAAAAAGGGAAAACATCTCAAGATTGCCCCAATTAGACACAAAATCATCAAACGACTACCCAGTGAGTAGTAAAAGGACCAAAAGACTCTTCCCCCAATGAGGCACGTACATCCTAAAACCATTTCCCACAGATCACACAAAATCAAGAACATCATCCCAGTAAGGAGGCAGAAGATTCTTCCCTAACGGATCTAGTACATCGAGAACTCTAATCCCATTAAAGAAGCAGAAGATTCTTCCCTAATGTATCAAGCATACTAGACGTCATCCCCATGGAGGAGGCATAAGATTCTTCCTCGATGGACCCAAGCATATTTAAACAATCCTAAGTGAGGAAGCAAAAGATTCTTCTCCAAAGTATCCCCGGTGAATTAGGTACATGTGAAGTATCCCCTATGAAGAAGCAAAAGATTCTTATTTAGTGGATCACACATCTACATTACTCCTCAACGAGTCCATTCCTACTATTTCTCAGTGAGTTTCTCATCCCAATCAAGTCATGAAAGAGGCAGAAGATTCCTCCCTGTGCACACCTACTCCTCAACAAGTTTTAATCATCCTAGTGGATCCAACAATCAAGACAATTCGTGCGCATATCCTCCGAGAATTGAATATGCAGGTACGATAGAAAAAGGTAGAGGTAGAGGTAGAGGTAGAGATAGAGAAAGAGAGCAAGGTCAACCCGAGGCAAGAGCCTTAATAAATAAGGTAGGGAAAGAAGTGAAGAAGACAAAAGGAGCTAGTCACTCAGAGAAGTTTGAGGCAAGAGCCCTAGACAGACATTAAAGAGACTATATAATTTTTTTGTTTGTTGGGTTAGTGCCCTTGCCTATTTTTCTTTTTTCTTTTTAAGTGACTATAAGATAGTGAGTCATTCACCATTTGATTGCAAGTGGCAAAATAGGTTCTGCGATAGTGACCTTGTTAATTTTATTGTTTGTTGGGTTAGCGCCCTTGCTTGCAAGTGACTATCGTTGTTTGTTTCTTGAGCAACAAAGGTGAGACTTTAGACATAGAATCCCACGCAGCTCTTCGAAGTTGCACGTGCCCTATGTATGCATGATTTGTGTCTTATACATGGGTTGGGTCTAAGCCGTACATTAAATAGGAGGTGAATACCGGAGTACGAGTTCCCATACTATTATAAACCTTCGAAGATAAGTCAGTCCTTAGGTTTTTATCAATTTTCTGCAAGAGGTTCTAGCTGTAGGTTGGTTAGGTCCCTTCCCTCGTCTAATAAGAGGTGGAAGAAGGAATTCTTCTTCGTCTTTAGGATTTTGGGCAAGGAACCCTCTTGAGTTAGGTAGGGACCCCTTCCTTCTCTACATTGGTGAAATGGGTCATCTTCGTCTAGAGGGTATGTTAATTTTCACAATTCATATTACTTCTCTTGTTATATTTGTCTAACCCCATTTTTTTTCTTTCTCAGCTGTAAGACGGCCCTCTTTGACTAAATTCTACTTAGACCGCATCCAGTGAGCTCGTACTTTTGTAGACAACATGTTTCATTGTTTGGTGACACTCCATCATCTTACTAGTTGGGCACTTGGTCTTGAGCCCACTGAATAAGCACTTGCCCACAAGCTCACCACCCACAGACGTAAGCTCTTTTTTTTCCACTGTACTTTGGCTAATTAACTCGTCCAAGCTATAATACTTTTTTATAGGAATGACAACCATGAAGGAAAATAAAAGGAAAGGCATTGCTGGCAACGAGGTTGAGGAGGAGGCTATTGATTAATCTCGCCCTCCAGCTTCGTCCATTGTGAAACTCATTCCTCTAGACTCGTTGGAGAGGAGGAAGACATTGTTTAAGAGATTGGACACGGGAAATCTTCCCAGCCATTGAGGCAATAAGAAAAAGAAGTTGGATCCCTCAACGACGTTTATCCCTCCTATCATGGTTCTTGACCATGCTGCATATGTGGCCAAGTCTAGAGCTGGCACCTTTACTACTCTTCCCGATGCTAATCCGTCCAAGCCTTCTCCTATGTGTCCTCCTAACATTGTCCCAATGACTCTCCTCAGATGTGAAGGCCTTGACTAGGAGAGATTCAATTAGGTGGTCACTAATAAAGATATCACGATCTGGTATGACATGTTTATGAAGGAGTTTGAACGATCCACTATTCATGACCTCTTCAAGGTATTGTAACTCGTCCTTAGCCTTTTTAAAGATCTAAGTTTTATTTTGTTTTCTCACATCCATACTCTTGACACAGGCCATGTCAAAGTTTATGGCAGTGTCCAGGCAACCGTATGAGCTAGACAAGAATAGGGTTAGGCTTGAGGCAAAGATTCATGATATGGAGAAGAAATCAAGCTACAGGATGGGGGAGAGGATGAAGTTGGAAGCTAAGGTGACAGAGTTGAAGAACCTGGCTGAGGAGTTGAGGACGAATATAGTGGAGAAAGACACTCGTCTAGATCACCTTTAGAAGCATAAGGAAGAGCTTAGGTCATCTTTAAGCCAATCCAGAGATGAAGTGATCAAGGAGTTCAAGTCGTCCAAGGAGTTCACCGATCTTTTGGATGAGAACTATATTGCAGGCTTTGAGGATTTTCCTATGGACGCCCTTGAGTTATTTTCTGGGGTGGACTTCGATTCCATCAAGTTTTGCATTACAGCTGAGAGTTTTCTCGTGATGAAGGATGTTTTCTCGTGGTCTGCCTCGTCCATCTTTATCTAATTATACCCCGAGAATGCGACCATGAAACTTAGTAGTTGGTGTCCCACTATTGAGTCCACCAGCTAGTCAATGCGTGGAAGAGTTATCTATCTTTAAGGCATGCCTTGTTCAAATTCGTAAAGTCCACGCACATCCTCCATTTGCCATTAGCTTTTTTGACCATTACTACATTAGCTAGCCAATCTGGGTAGTAGATTTTGCGGACAAACTTTGCTGTTACCAACTTCTTGACTTCTTCTTTGATGGCATTGTCTCGTTCTGGGGTGAACACTCTCCTTTTTCGACTAACGGGCATGTAAGATGGGGACTCATTTAGACAATGAGTAATCGCACTTGGGTCAATCCCAGGCATTAAACGAGGTGTCGCTTTGTCTTCTCTTCCATGCTTGTTCTAATCCTATTAAACTTCTCCAAATTAGACTCGTCCAATGGTACATCTTCCAATACTTCAATCGTTTCAGCCCTTCCTCTTCTTTCATCAATGTTCATCATCTGCTCGTCCATTGCTAACATTGCTATGTAACACTCTCTAGCAGCTAGTTGGTTTTCTTTAGCTATGGCCTTGTCCCTTTCTTGGGCGAAGACTTTCTTCTCCTACCGGATGATAAGGAAGGATGGAGAGACGTTGAGCTGATGAACCATAATACTCTGATCAATTCTTGACATGTCCTCATGGCTCTAAATGAAGATGTCCAGGTTATTCTTTAGGAAGAGAGTGAGCTCCATACAGACTAAAAGGTTGACCTGTGTGCTGATGTGGGTAATCAAATTCAGATGCTCGTTATCTAGAGAGATATGTTCCAAGGCTTCCGTCGATTCTATCGTTACCTGTCAATATTTGATGTTCAAATCTTGTAAATGATCATCCACTTCTAACATTGCTATGTAGCACTCACAAGCCACCATCTGATCTCTGCATGCCCCCTACCCCATACTCTGTCAGGAATTTAACTGGCAAGTGTTAAGTAGAGGTGGCTGCTCTCCATGCATTGAGTGTGGGACACCTAATGATGGAATTGTAGGTAGAAGAATAGCTGACAACTAAGAAGGTGATCTCCTCGGTGAGCTACTAAGGATAGGTGCCAATAGTTACTAGCAAGGTGATACTCCCAATGGGGAAGACTTTGGTACTACCAAATCCCACAAGTGATGTGTCTAACGGTAGAAGCCACTCCTTGTCAAACCTCAGCCAAGCTCCTATTATCCACTATGACCCGTTGAGTATTGAAGTTAGCTATCGATAGGATGATGACTAGGGCATTTCATTAGGGTGGTGGAGTCATCGAGCATCTTCTTCTGTGAAGCTGATGGTTGGGTGGTCAACCCTTATTATCTTGTGCAAACGACTAGTAATTTGGAAAATTTGCACCATCCGTAAGTAGGTCTTTCTCGCTTTCCTAGAAGAACCAGCCATCGTACTTCCTCCTATAATCTCCCTTATCTCTCCAAGTGAGGCTTTCAGTTGCTCTTCGACCCGTCGATTGTGCTCTAGGTCCCTTAGTGGGTTCTCTCCAGCTCTTTCTCTCCCGATGAATCATTGTAGTTTCCTTTGCTTGATGAAGGCTTCCATCTATTGCTTTAAGTCATAGCACTCAAAAGTGTTGTACTCGTGGTCCCGATGGAAATGATAATGCTTATTCCTTGGCGTTTTGTTCAAATCACCCTTTAGCTTGTTCGGCCATGCTAATGCCTGGCCGTCCCTTCTGCATGAGGACTTGGTCAGGTGGGGTGTTGTACAGGGTGAAATTGGCAACCCTGACAAGCAGAGGTCTTGGCCTATTTTCAGCCTTTTGGTCATTCGTTCGGGTAGACTTTCTTCCTCTATCTTGATAGGGGTCATCTTGCCTTTTCCTTTTCTTTGGTCTACCCCCTTGAGCTATCATGGTATCTTCAGCATTCATTTACTTTGTAGCTTTTTACAACATGTCAACCATTGTCTTTGAGTCATTTTTGAAGATGGAGAAAAGAAATAGTCCATTGGAAAAAGCAGTGACCAAAACTTTGTCATCGACCTCGTCAATTAAAAGAGCTTCTTTGTTGAAATGAGTCATATAGGGCCTCAAGCTCTTATCCTCCTATTGCTTGATGTTTTGTAGGCTTGTTGAAGACCTCTTGTACCCTTGCCCTCTAATGAAGTAGGTGACGAAGTTTCCACTTAACTCCTTGAAAGTAGAGAGATGTTGGGGCCTAACTTACTGAACCACACTCTAGCTAGTCCCTTAAGCATGGTGGGGAACGTTCTACACATGATTTCATCCAGAACCCCTTGTAGATGCATTAGGGTTATGAATAATCCTAGATGGTCAAGCAGGTCCTTTGATCCATCGTACGCCTTTACTTATGGCATCCAAAACATGGCTAGAAGTGGGAAGGAGGTGACCACCATTATGAATGGTGAGTTGGTTCAATGGACTAGTTCATCCCAGTTGGTAGACACTCGTCCTCTCATGGCATTCATCATCATATCCATCTTCTTTTTCATTATCTTTATGTCTTGTGCCATGTGCATCACACCACTTTCCAATTCAGATGGATGGTCAGTGTCCTCCTATTGACCCCACCTGCTAGCAACGTTGCTTTCTTCTTGATCTTCCCTTTCCTATCGATCTCTTGTCTTGAGATGGCTGTCTTTATGTTCTTCATTGTCTTGTTCATCACATTAGTCATCAGGATGTTGTTATTCCTTTGGTTCAATTGCTGCTCCAACTCTTGATTGCGTTGGGTAAGCCATTTAACGGCTGCGAAGAGGGTTTGCACTTGCCTTTCCAAGGCATTGGAGGGGTTTCTGGTATCCTAGTTGATGGTAGCCATTGATTGCATCTAGACCATGCAACTCTTTGTCTTAGAAGTGGTGATATGGCTAATAACTCGTTCCCACAGACAGCGCCAACTGATGATGCACAAAAATCATCAGTGAGTTGATTTTCCACACACATGCCAATGAATGTACCTCAAGGACAAGAGAACAAAGAACCAATAGAGAGCACCAAAGTGGTGCCAGCAAAAGACTAGCAGACACCTCATTTTGTACCCAGTTAATAAACTTTAGTCCTTGGTCCCAATCATGAGCTTGACATTTCTACTAAAGGTAACTGAAGTTATTTTCATAATTTGTAAGTAATCACAACTCAAAAGTGCTCAAATCTCTTTGAAAACGATGATGAAAAATTATCTTCTCTCACTGTTTTGACCATAACTTTTGATCCACAAAAGCTTTTTGACTGAGGTTTGCTCATTAGAAAGTAGGTATCCTAGGCTTCAATTTGAACACAAATTTTGCCTAATTTGGACTTATATTGAGTAATTTATGACCATTTGCATTGGGCTAACTAGGCAATCCGATTTTCTAGGTTTTAAAACTTCATTTTAAAGGCCCAAAACATCATGCTTTGATGCAGGCTGGCCCATAAACACTTGAGAACTTCCAAAGACTATTAAAAAGCCCCTAAAACCCTAATTTTAACATATAAATATGCATCGTATGTCTCAGATCAAAAACCTAGTTAGAGAGATGGTTTTTTAGCCTCCATCTTCTTTAGAACTCTATTTTCTCTTTTGAAAGCCCTTAGGCAGCCCCTTAGCACATTTTTGACAAAATAAAAACTTCTCTTTAGTTAGTTCTAAGGCAGCAAACTATTTTCTAATCTCTTTCAAAACCTTTTTCAAGCAATTTTTTCAAGAATATCTTTTTATTTTGAGCTGTGACTACTAATGAACTATTAATATATTTGATTCCTTTGATTAACATTCAATCTTGTCGTGTAGGCACTAAGGGGCCAGTTAAATATCAATCAAGTTGTGTTTTCCATAAGCAAGGTAAGTCTCTCATCATGGTTCTTCCTTAATTTGGTTTTCTACAACTTGTGCTCTTGTTGTTTTTATTTGAATTATTTGTTATACATACTAAGAAATATGTTTTGCTCTGTTTCATTTTGTTTTTGAAAGGCCAATAACGTATTGACCCCTTGTGATGGATTAATTGATTAATTAGCCAAGTTTAATTAATTAACCAATTTAACATGCAAACACGTGGTAGCACAAACAAATCACCAATAGACTAAAGTGCAGCGAAAAGTAAAGGAATCCCAGTACCTTATACCAACCTACAGTTGAACCCTTACCGCAATACCTAATTGGACTTGTTCTGTAGTGACAATCTCACCTTTTCAATGCACGGCTCCCAGTACATGACTAACCAATTGCGTGGATCCCAATATGCGACTTCAATCACCAACTTGAGAAAGATGTTGGCTGCAAAGTTCTTCAGTTCATCCTCACAATAAAGAACAAGAAGATGCTTGGTTACAAAACCCTATGGTGCAAAGACACAGCAGCTTCTTCACAAAGAGATGAACTAGGGTAAACTTTTGTCTTCGGCCACAAATTGCTTGAACAGACTTTGCTCAATGCTTGTGCAACTTGTGCTTACTTTGACGACCCTTAAAATAATCATTTTACATGTCTAGGGTTATGAGAAAAGAAGGCCCAAGGACATATCCACGGATTGGAATCAAAACAACACTGAAAATCTGTTTTCCTTAAATCTCGACAACTAGAGGTGTCGAGGTGCTACCGAGCAGCTGTCGAGCCACGGGGTTGGAACGACTTCTTAAAGCTTGATAGATGCATCTGTTGAGCTTTAATGATAAGCACTTCTCAACATGTTTCTTGGAAATACTTGCATGGCTTTAACACTTGATCTTGAAACCTTGTTTCTTGAAGTATTAAAAACATCCTAGATCTACCCAATTACAAGTAAAGTGCATTTTGTCAAAGGATTAGCCAATTACATAAAAGAATGACATATGTTCATATCAAGTGAGCCATATATGTCCTAACAGTTTTGTTGTGTCTCATCATGATTTTATTAAAGAGTTGAGTGATTTGATATATTGATAAATATGTTTTGATGTGTTAAGTGTTACTCTTATTTTTTGTTAGATCCAATGCATGTTTAGGAATAGATTTTGTTTTGTTTATCTTTTATATCTTTGTTGTTAGTTTAGGTTGTTTAGTTTTATATTAGAAGTATGTTAGGTTTGGTTTGATTGTTGTTTTGTTGCTTGTTCAAAACTTTATTTCTAGGCATGTATGCGTGCAAATATTTATGTATGCGTACGCATACTAATGTATGTACATGCATACTCGTGCCAAAAAAATGTAGATTTAGGGTTCTTGCAATTTTGATTGTTTTGCTTAGTTTTAATCATTTGTTTAAGTCTTGTTGAGTTTAGTTTTCACATGTTTAGGTCTAGGGTTAGTAGAATAACATGTTTCACATGCTTGGATTGATAATTAGGGTTTATATCTTGGATAAAACATATGAACATGCATAATTGCATGAACTTGCATTTGATTGGGATGATGAGCATGATATGGTTTATGAACATGATGAATATACTTCGTTAATGCCATGATGCTTTTCCTGGATGTTTGGGATATGCTTAATGTTAATGCCTTGTTGATGCTACTATATTGTGATATGCTTGCTGCCTTGGATGAGATAAGATAGATGTATGCTTGGGTTGTGATATGCCATGATAGATGAGCAATTAGTTTTTGGGATGATTGATACCTTGTTGATTGTTAGATGTATGCTAGCGTGTGTGTAAGTATAGAATGCAATGTTGAATGTTCCTTTTTTGAGATTGAGATGTAGGACACAATGAGTGGAAGCCAACCTTAAGGTTTGGCAGTTTTGGTTGCCTAACACCTTCCCAAAACTGTACCTAAATTCTGAACCCATACTATGGTAGTAAGATCATAGGTCCTTCCCTAAAAGGACGCAATATTCATTGTTCCTAGGCCATTGTAAAACTACGTGGTACTCCCTATTTTGTCCACAATGGTGACTCCATTGGGGATAATGAGTTTAATTCAAATGTGTCTTATTTCTTAATTTTAATAAAGGCTTATTCAATACTTATTGGCACACATATTGCTAGGGGGACCACAATTTGACCCCCTATAACCACTCTAAAAACAAGTCTGCTTGGTGTGATGTCGAATTCCATAAAATATTTGAGTGTCTTCCTCATCACCAATTGGTTTTGAGGTGGAATGACATAACTCACAGTCCGAAAAATGGTATCAGATCCAAGGTCATAGGTTTGAGTCACGGGTGTGTCATTGTGAGGGAGGGATTGTTAGGGGGACCACAATTTAACTCCCTACAACCACTTTAAAAACAGGGCTGCGTGGTGTGATGTCGAATGCCATAAAAGATTTAAGTGTGTATTCCTCATCACCAATTGGTTTTGAGATGGAATGACACAGCTCACGGTTTGACACATATCACTTTGTTCTTTTGTACCTTTGCCTTGGTCGGTGATGAATGGGAAGATGGAAGACTCCATTCGGGCCCAAATATTTTGAAATTCATCCCACTAACTCACAATCTGTGTCATTGCCTATGATGGGCTTTAAGTACGTTAACGGTTTACCACTAATCCACAAAGGTCCACTTAGGCCCTCGGTTAGAACCATGGCCCACCTAGTTATGTGTGACCTACTTATCTATCCTTTTAGTTCTAGGGAGTTTACCCACACTTAGAGAGATCCTAGATCCTATCAAAAGATGATACCCTTTATATCTCTTGCTTGTTCAAGCATATATCTTGTGTTCACCTAATTCTAAAGGACAAACAAAATATGTAAAGAATTGGAGGATGACCCAAAAGTTATAGCACATCCTAAGATATTGGGATGAAAAGAAAAGAAGTTCTCACATATGAGAGACTTATCCAAAGATATTGGGCCATAAAGTCATAACAAACCCTAGCTTTTGGGTCAAAGTTCAAAAACCTTTTTCCAAAGCAAGAGAGCCCAAGATCATGAGTAAGTTATAAACTTTATTGAAAAGTTGTGAACCTATCCATGCTTTGGAAAATTTTGAAACCCTAAATCCCAAAGACATGGATAGGCTCACCAAGAGCCCAATAAGAATTAAAAGAGGAAATCTTTCTGAACTAATTGACCAAACTTTTCGAACTAAGGGCAAGGCCCATTTGAGAATGAAAGATAAAAATGAATCAAACTTTTGAAACTAGGGGCAAGGCCCTCATGAGGGGAGAGAGTGAACATTCGAGATAGACTTTGTAATGGGACAAGTAAAAGATTTTCATGTGTTGGGATAAAGCTTGGTCACTTTTTTCTCCAAAAAACAATTTTAAAAAAAAAAAAGAAAAATAAAAGAAGAGGAAAAGATGCAGACTTCTAAATGTCATGGCTTATTTTAAAAACAAGTTCAAACAAGTTTTATAAGAAAATAAATTTTACAAAGCATGATGGGCTTGCATTATAAATGGGGCATTGATCTTTGTGTTTAAATTGTTTGATGAGACCATTTTCATAAGGTCAAATAGAGCACAAGATGTGGACTAACCTTGCCAAATTTGTGAACAACCTATGCTTAAGCCCAAATGAGGATTAAAGGGTGAGATGAGTGACTTGTGCCATCACTTATCAATTCCTTTGCAAAGTTATGTGATTGCAGTACAAGAATTGAAGATGCCATCAATACTGGGTAGTTGAGCTAAGTGAAGCCAAGTTTCAAGCGAAGAAAGTGTTCAATGAAGGAGAAAATGGTGGTGCTCTCAACATTGTGAATGTTGTTTTTACTCGACCGCAAAAAATGGTGTTTGATGATATCCAAATGCCTTTATTAGAAGTACTAGCATTCTTGACTAACGGGGGGCACCTCAAGCCACTTAATCCTACTCCTCTTCCAAATCCAATCCCACCAAATTGGAATAGAAATGACCATTGTGCATTCCATCAAAGGATAGGACACAAGACAAATAGTTGCCTAAGGTTGAAGCATGAAGTTCAAAATTTGATAGATCAAGGGGTGATCGTCAAGCCACAACCTCAAGAAATAGGCGAGTGAGAAACTAGCAAGAATGAATAAAGGGATATGCCTAAAAGATTTGATCCATGTAAACTCCTTCGCTAGAGGATGAGCCATTTTAATTTTGTTGAGTCTTTTTCAATTGTCGTGTCTCCAATTTGTCAAGTCTATTTGTGTCTTTCTTAATGTTGTGTTGTTTAGTCTTTCCCTTATTGTGTTGTTGAGTCATGTTCCTTTGAATTATAAAATCAATGTTATTTCACTTTCAATAAGATGGCCATTCAAATATGACGTGTATCATGTGATCTCTTTTACTAGTTTTGAAATGAATGAATCCTTAAACCTAAAAAGGATTGGTTAATCCAAATAAGGAATCAAAAGATGAGATTGTCTTAGTTCATTTGATCATAAGAGCAAGCATGAAAGTGAGAAGGAGGGTGAGAAAGAAATAAGAAAAGAAAGAAAAAAAAAAAACTTTGATCAAGTGAAAGAGTACACAAGAATGAGAAGGACGAGTGATCAGAGATTCCTTAAAGCATAAACCATGAGTGAGTTCAAAGATGGGAAAGAGAAATTGAATGAATAACTTGTTATTTCACTTGGATGACACTAAAATGATGAGAACTTGATGAGATGGAAAGGCTAACCTAGGTTTGGAAAGGCTAAGCAATCAAGGTTGAAGGGATGAGAGGCCATCTTTCTGCTACCCTTTTACAATGAGAGATTAGTTCCACTTACTAACCCCGTTGAGCCTAGATGAATTCCTTCTTTATACCCATGCCAAGAGATTACCCTCTACACTAAGGGCATGTTCATAAGAGATGGTGATTTGCAAGGGTTACCCTTAACACTAGGGGAATACTCTAATATTGGAAAGGATCAACTCTATATTGCTACCTCATGTAGTAACTTACTAAGATGACCACGTGCAAGCTCTGAATCCACGGACTCCTTCTCTTCTTAGACTAACTACAACACAAGCACCCTTGCTTGTGACTATGAAATCTCACTCAAAGATTTCATATCACTATCAACAATGATCTTGTAGCAGCACCTAGGTTCTACCACCGCTTGATTGTAAATCTTTCTTTAGTAGATTCTTGTGTAGTTAGAAAGTCCAAAACCTCTTAGATCTCATAGAGTAACACATAAGTCTTCCCAAAGTCTCCAAAACGTAGCTAGGATTTCCCTTTTATATATGGACAAGTTGGAATGAAACCTTAAATGTTTTCATGTGCTTGGGCATGATTTAAAAATCTGCAAAATTTCTTTTTCTGTGATTTTCGATCAATCGAGCCTAATTTTTGGTCGGTCTAGCAAGGCAAAAAGTGACTCCTTTTTTCAGTGGTCAGCTAAACTTGAAGCTTGAAACCTACACCTTTAAGTATTTCCTAACACATAGACTAGACATGTTTCGTTCTTGGTTTGCCAACACAAATAATATATGATTCTAAACATTTAAACCTAAATCTTTAGAACCTAACAATCACCCCTTTGGAAATCCATGACAAAACATACATACACAATGAAATGCTTAAATTAAATTCCAACCCAAATACAAGATATTGCCCTAATACAATTCTAACACAACTACTAACTATTATTTGCTAGTATAGACAGCAGCTGTTGAAAGAATTAACCTGTAAATTCTTGAAAAACTGAAAACAAACCATAAATGCATGCGTGGAAGATACTATACAAAAATAAAAATAAAAATATGATCTAGAATTCACAAAACATATAAAGAGAGATAGTAATATCATAATGAATAACCTCATCATTAGCAACTATCATAAACAAGAGTCACATCAATGTCTATGGAATAAGAACAGTAACACTAAAAAGATATAAACAAAGACATATAAAGATAAAAGACAATATGAACATCAAACTCAAAAAATATATATATATATATATGTATATATATATATATATCAAACTCCCCGTAAATACGAAAACTCTACTCCGCCTAATTATAAAAAGTCTTAAAACCTACTCCCCCTTTCTGTTACGAATTTCCAAAAGTCTCCTCAGTAGCAGGCATAGCACCCGAGGTAGTAGCTGTAGTTGAAGCTTCACCTCGTGATCTCTTTGAAGTCCTAGTGCTTGGTTGAGCACTCTTCATCTGAGCTAGTCATTGTCTATGAATGGTGGCTCTTATAGGGGCAGTGATGTGGACTAACTCTAAAGGAGGAAAATCTAACAACCCTAGAAACCTCAAAATATTTATGTACATAGGAAAGAACAATTTTTTACCTTTACTCTTACTCCTAGAAATATCAACAATGGTTTTGAATAAACAAAGAAGGAAAACACATAGAACCATCAATAATAAGAGCATAAAGAAAATCACACCTATTTATAGGAACAGTATGAACATAAGAGATAGGACAAATGTTGTGGCAGGAAATCTGTAAATACAGAGAGTGAAGCTGAGTAAACTCACAAGAATTAATTCTTGGTTCAAATCCCCAATAAACAGACCTTCCACAGAGTAGGGACATAATGTCATCAACAAGAGGAAACTCAGTGTATGGATATGTGGGTTTACGAATAAGAGGAACTCCTAAAGCTTCAGACACAGTTTGTTTAGAGATGGTAAACTCTTAACCTCTAATCCAGGAAGTCAAATAATGACCACCTGTCACCTCAGAATAAACAGAGAGGTTTGAATAAAACTCTCTAATCAAAGAAGTAAGAGGAGGACAAGACACCTCACACAATGAAACCCAATTCCTAGACACAAAGTTCCTATGAATGGAGGGATCTAACTCATCTAAGACAATCTCCTTTTCTCCCTAGATAGACCTATATTTAGTTAAGGTCTCATAGGTCTCTTCATATTTAGCAAACAAAAACCTAACTCTATCAACTAAAGCTGAACCAAAGTTGGATGAGGCAGTGTTCCTATTAGCTCTAGTCCTAAACTTCCTACCAACCTTAGGAGCCATGACTAAAGAGAAAAATCAAAACAAAAACAACAAAAACCAAGGCCAGACTACATCAAAATGGGATAGAGACAAGATAAAATGGAATTTTTGAAAAACTATATGATGCATGACATTATTGCACAGATGATGCATGATGTAATGTTCTAAAACAGTTCAATTTTATCACAATCTTGAAAATTAACCAAGAAAATTAAGAATTTTACATAATTCCAAATTTTGAAAAACTAATTTTAAAAAATTCATATATTGATCAATTGAACAACACAACAAGTATAAAACATGTTATAATCACTCAATCAAAAAATATCACAAGCCAAATTTACTCAATTTTTACTAATTGAATAAAATCTCCAAATCTCTCAAGAACATAAGAACCCTAATTTCAAAAAATTTAATATACCATGAAAATTTTGAAATTAAAGCATGTGAATCATGTTTATATGATGCATGAACAAAGACCCATGAAATAAATTTGATCAAAATGCACAAAAACATCAAAAACCCCAATTTTCCTTTGATGTGAAAATCTTAGAAAAATGCATGAATGCATCTAATTTGATCAAAAAGAAAGGGCAAAAGTGTCTTACCTTAGGATGAGGAAGAAAACCTTTGAATCTTTGACCAAGAAAACGACAAAAAAAAAAATTTGAGTGAGAAGGGATTGAGAGAGGAATTGGAGGGAAAGGCAAAGGAATAGTGAAAAAGGCTAATCTGATACCTATTTGCTTTTAAAAAAAAAATTGAAATTCGCTTGGTCGGAAGGAATTGGGACAAGAATCGAAATTCACTTTAAAACATGCTCGACTAGTCGAAAGCAATCGGGTAGGAATCAAGTAGATCTGAGAGTTTAAGCTTAAAATTGAAGTTTTTCCTTGTCTTTTTTGATCGGTCGAAAAACAGACTTGATCGATCAAATCTTGAAGAAACAAATTTTTTTTGAAAAATTTGGAAAACTTTTCTGCAGAAACATTTGAAAACTAGTTTTTATGATATGAGATGCATGTTCACGATTTCAAATGCTTTACAAAACCTAACTTTTCTAAGAATATTTCCAATCATTGCAAATTTCATCAAAATCTTCTTTCCTCACACCCCCAAAATGCATTAAACACATCAAGAAGTTAAATTTAGGGAGGCCATAAAACTTAACACACAATCACATGTATAAAGTTTAACAAAGACTTGCTTGTGGTGTGTGCAATTAGTAAGTGAATGAGATACTCACAAGTTGATATGTAGATAAAAAATAAGCACAATTTCTACATTATCCATCACATAATTTTGAAAGTGGCTATCACCTAAAGAGTTACATCATATAACTCTCACATCTCCTAGAAAACACGCTTGCAACCATGCTTTTTTTTTTTCTTTTGCTTTTCTTTTTCTCTTTGAAGAATATTTTTCTTTTTTGTTCATTTTGCTTTTTGCTTCTTTTATTTACTTTATAGCAACACCTTAAATATCTTGTTGTGCAAGTGCTACACCTTACCGAACACAGCTTTTATGATTTGCACATAGGTGTTCATGATTGTCGAGTAATAGTGGTGAGATGGTTGTTTATGCCTTTCTCCCAAGATTTTTTAGTCCTTACAATCAAAAGAATGTGACTTCAAAATCAAGAACATTTGTTTAAAAACCATAAACAACTCACACAATATAAGCACTACATAGCACAAATTAGCAAAGTGCAAAAAAATAAAAGCTCATCAAAGCTAAACAAGGTACATAGTCATGAAATGTAAATTTCATAGGCCAACCTTAATTACACAACTTGAAGATGTATAGTACAAAAACATTTTTTTCTGATTTTTTTTTTGTTTCCTAATTTTTTTTGAAAAAAAAAAACTAAAAAACACTAATAAATAAAATAAAATAAAAACCTGGAATGAAATGTATGAATGTAACGCAAATGCAAACCCAAAAGAAAAACAGTTTTGGTCAAGAGATTGAAAGAATTAACACAAGGACCATGTTAGACAGACTCGCTAAAGCTGAGTTTTTTGCATCCTGACTTTTTTAGATGCAAACTTAAAGTTGAGATTACTATTTAAATTGGACCTAATTTCAGCTCCAATATTGGCATAAAGGTTAAGAACCTTTACCAATTCATGGATGAGTGCCATAGGATCTTGTGCTTTTGACATAGGCAATTTTTGCTTGGATGCTTGCAACTTAAAGCAATTTGGCCTAGTATGCCCAACTCCACCATAAAAATGACAAAACCACTGAGGTTTGTGGTGTTTCTTACTTCCAGATTGACTAGGATTCTTAGGTTTTGACTCACATAGATCTACCCTAGTTCTTCTAGAAGCTAGAACTTCTTCCTTATGTACCTTAACTTTAGACACAGTTAGATGAACAACAGAAGAAGATGTAGAAGGTACAAACTTGGGAGGGTGAACAACAAACGAAGAACCACTCTCAACAAATGCTAATCCTGTCTTATCAGTAACTGATTTTTGAACATTTAGCATGTTATAAAGTTTAGAAGTAGAAGTCCTATCTGTGGGGAGTAAAAAGACCCTGATGGAGATATGGGCCTTTGGGCCGTGCTAAGGAAGGCCGACCTGCTCTTGAGTTTAGAACTTGTTAGTACTACGGGTCGGCCCAAACACCGAGGATCCGAGGATCCAGCCGAGGGTGAATTTCTCTTCGGACGGACACCGGAGAACCCGGGACTTCATGATAAACATTAGGCAATGACATGGTCAAAACCAATGGATAAAAGGGGTAAACCCTTGAATGTCCTAGAAGCACCGATGTTAGAGAAACACCAAGGATAAAGGCTGTCACCTCCACATTAAAGACCCTGCACCTACCACCCTGGCCGCATTAATGGGGAAGTGACATCGAATGGAAGGGAAACTTCCGGTTACTATTCAAAGGCACTGAAAAGAAATATCTAGGCTAAGGGGGAGTTGGGGCAACACGTGTACAAAGTATCAAAAAGAGGAGTATTTAAGGAGCAACTTAGAACAGAAAGGGGGATCCCTTCTTTGTAACCTAAAAGAAAGAGAAAAAAGAGAGAGAAATAATATAAGAACAGTTCTCGGCTTACGTCCGAGCAGGTTGACTTACAGTATTCCTTGTTGTTTTCAAGTGTTTACAATCTTTGGCTTGTCATTTAATCCTCAAACACTTCTAACCTGGGTTTCAAGCCCACGCTCTACAAATTATATTGTTTAAGGCTCATTGGGCCTGAGCTCGTAACTGTTCTTGGGGCTAGGTGCAATTGTGCACTTACAATTGGAGCCGTCTGTGGGAAATCTAGTCTAGAAGGGACAGGGATACTATGGCAGGCTTAGGTGCTCACCATGCTGAGTCACAGGGATCACAACCGGAAGATCATTTTGAATGTCTTGAACATCGAAGGGATCGTGAGGGGAGTGTCCATACAGAATATCCAGGTGCTAGCCATATTCATGAAGGGGGTAGCACCACCTACAATGAGGGTTCTAAATCCATGCAGAAGGAAATCAACCGTTTAAAGAGAAGGCTACGCCGCGCCAAGCGTAGGTTTTCATCGTCCTCATCTAATTCTTCCTCAGAGGAGGATAGGGGAGCTGGCTACAGCTCAAAGTCGCGCTCTCCCACCAGTGCAACATCCTCCGGTGAGGAGGACGATCAGCCAACTCGCAGACGTAAGAAGCCTCATTCTAGGGGCTTAGGCAACGATGCTATGAGTAGGGCGTTGCACCAGCTCTCCAAATCTCCATTTGCACGGAGGATTGAGAAAGGAAGGCTTCCCGAGAAGGTTTACCAAGACCCACTTTCACCATCTATAATGGCGGGACGCATCCGGTGGAGCATGTGAGTCACTTTAACCAGAGGATGGCGGTGCACTTTCACAACGAGACCCTGATGTGCAAAGTTTTCCCCTCTAGCCTGGGACCTGTTGCTATGAGGTGGTTCAACGACCTTAACTCGGGGTCTATAAGTTCGTTTGGGGAGCTCACTAGGGCATTCGCTTCACGGTTCATCACGTGTAGCAGAGTACCTCGGCCATTGGACTCGCTGTTATCCATGACCATGAGGGAAGGGGAGACGTTGAAAGCATACTCCAATCGTTACTGGGAGATGTTTAATGAAATAGATGGCGACTTCGATGAGGTGGCGCTTAATACCTTTAAGGTAGGCCTCCCTACTGATCACGACCTGAGAAAGTCTTTGACTAAGAAGCCTGTTCGCAACGTACGTCGCCTCATGGACCGTATTGACGAGTATAAGAGAGTGGAGGAAGACCAACAGCAAGGAAAGGGAAAGGAGAAGGTTATCCCGCAGGAGAGAAGGGATTTCAGGTCGGACAGATACCACAATAACAGGCCGAGGAGAGATTACGTTGGACAGTCCACCTCGGCAGCACCTCAGGCCGTGAACACTGTATTCTAGGAACCAGTACATCAGCTGCTAGAGAAAGTTCGCAAGGAACCCTTCTTTAAATGGCCTGATAAGATGGCAGGAGACCCTGCGAAGAGGAATCACAACCTCTTTTGCCAGTACCACCGGGATGTGGGCCACACTACCGAGAACTGTCGGATCCTGTGGAACCATCTGGAGTAGCTCGTCAGTAAGGGAAAGTTAAAGCAGCACTGTGAGCCACCGATTAGTCAAGTTGGCTCGAACAACCAGAGGAACAATACATCTCGGCCAACATTGGGAACAATTAATGTCATCTTCGCTGCCCCTGGTAGGACCGGTTCAGGTCCCACTAGGGTGATGGCGGTTTCCCATCCACAGACCGAGGATGTGTGTCACAGGCCGAAGAGGTTGAAGGGCATTTTGCCCGTCTTAGATTTCTCCGAGGAGGATAAGGTAGGGACTATCTAGCCCCATGACGATGCTCTTGTGGTCACCCTCAGAATAGGGAACTATGATGTGAGAAGGGTGATGATAGATCAGGGCAGCGGTGCAGATATCATGTACCCTGATCTATTTAAGGGGTTAAGATTGAAGTTGGAAGACCTTACTCCTTACGATTCGCCGCTTATAAGCTTTGAGGGGAGAGCCGTTGTGCCGAAGGGACAGATTCGTTTGCCCGTTCAATCCGGCTCAGAAACGGTTGAGGTGGACTTCATCGTGGTTGATGCGTACTCTCCATACACGGCCATCCTTGCCAGGCCTTGGCTACATGCGCTTGGAGCCGTCTCCTCTACCTTACATGTTAAAGTTAAATTCCCCTCGGGGGAATGTGTTGAGGAAATCCTCGGCAGCCAATCGGTAGCCAGGCAGTGCATATCGGCTCCAAGTTGCATCAGCAGAAGCCGAGTCTTCGGCTTTGATCACCAAAGACTTATAGCAGTTAACGGCTCCTGGTTCATCTGGAATGGTGACAGGAGATGAGACACATTGCGAGGGGTTAGAGAAGTTTCTAATAGCCGATGACCCAAAGAGGTTCTTCCAAGTCGGTGTACTTTTGCCACACCAAGAGAAGATGGAATTGTTAGAATTCTTGAAGGACAATGTTGATGTTTTTGCGTGGGATCCTTATGAAGCTCCAGGCGTGGATCCGGGCTTCATTTGTCATCACCTAAATGTCAACCCAGCTATTATTCCGAGAAGGCAGCCACCTCGGCGCTCGTCCAGAGAATATTCCGAGGCTGTGAAGGAAGAGGTGCTTAAACTCAAAAGGGCGGGGGCTATCAAAGAAGTTTTCTACCTCGAATGGTTGGCTCATACTGTTGTTGTTAAAAAGAAAAATGGAACGTGGAGGGTATGTGTGGACTTTACTGATCTGAACAAGGCCTGTCCTAAAGATTCGTTCCCAATGCCACGTATTGATCAACTGGTGGATGCCACTGTCGGACATCCTCGGATGAGTTTCTTGGACGCCTTCCAGGGTTATCACCAGATTCCCTTGGCATTAGAGGATCAGGAGAAGACTGCCTTCATTACACCGACGGGGAATTACCATTATAAGGTCATGCCATTCGGTTTGAAGAATGCTGGGGCTACCTATCAAAGGATGATGACCAGAATGTTCGAACAGCAAATGGGGAAAACCATTGAAGTATACGTTGACGATATGGTGGTGAAAAGCAAAACAATACCCTCACACGTGAAAGATTTGGCCGACACTTTTCAGATACTGAGAAGGTACAAGTTGCGCCTCAACGCCTCAAAATGTTCTTTCGGCGTGGGGTCTGGAAAGTTCTTGGGATACATGATTACTCATAGAGGCATAGAGGTAAACCCGGTGCAGGTCAAGGCTATTCAGGACTTGCAGCCTCCTCGGAACCCAAAAGAAATTCAAAAGTTGACGGGAATGATTGCCGCTTTGAACAGGTTCATCTCTCGGTCAGCTGACCGGTGTCGTCCTTTCTTCCAACTGTTAAATAAGTGGAAAGGGTTTCAATGGACCGAGGACTGCGAGTTAGCTTTTCAACAGCTCAAGCAATATCTTTCTCGGCCACCCATTCTGTCTCGTCCCGAGGCGCATGAGATTTTGTTTGCTTATCTGGTAGTGGCCGTCCACGCGGTCAGCCTAGTCCTGATAAGAGATGATAACGGGGTGCAAAGACCGGTATATTACGTTAGTAAATCTTTGGGTGATGCCGAGGTGCGTTATCAACCCTTAGAGAAAGCACTCCTAGCCGTGGTTCATGCCACGCGAAAGCTTCCCCATTATTTTCAGTCCCACATAGTGGTTGTCCTGACCCAATTGCCCCTCAAGGCAGTGCTGCGTTGCGCTGACTACTCAGGAAGGATAGCAAAATGGGGGACCATCCTGGGGGCTTTTGACGTTAAGTACAAGCCTCGCACCTCAGTGAAGGGCCAGGTTCTCGCTAACTTGGTGGCGGAATTTGTCGAGCCCTTACTAGAAGAAACTCTAAAAGAAGCACACATGGATGAAAAATCAGTTGGTGTGATTACAGCTGCCATGCCTCCGATTTGGAAAGTGTATGTGGATGGGGCGGCTAATCAGAGAGGATCTGGTGTTGGACTTGTTCTGACGTCCCCAGAGGGAATTGTCTTCGAAAAATCTTTGAGATTGGCGTTCTCGGCTACTAACAATGAGGCCGAATACGAAGCGGTCTTGGTAGGCATGAAAATGGTGCATAGGATGGGTGGAAAGGAAATCCACATCTTCTCGGATTCTCAACTGGTGGTCGGCTAGGTCACGGGAACCATGGAGGCTAGAGATCCAAGGATGTAGGAATATTTGGCCCAGATTAAGCGTCAGCAAACTGAATTTGACTCCTTCACCTTAACTCATATCTCTCGGAGCGGAAACACCCATGCAGACTCCTTAGCCACGCTGGCAACGTCCTCGGCTCAAGGTTTACCTAGGGTTATCCTCGTTGAGGATTTACTAGAACCCTCTCTTGTCATTACCAACGCACCTCGTATCCATCTAATAAGGCCTGGACCTAGTTGGATCGACTCGTTCGTATCTTTTCTTAGGGATGATGTCCTTCCTGAGGACAAATCTGAAGCAGATAAGATACGCCGAAAGGCGCCACGTTTCTGGTTGTCCGAGGACCAAAAACTGTACAAACGATCCTTTTCAGGACCGTACTTGTTGTGTGTACACCCAGATTTAACGGAAGGGCTTCTAGAAGAATTGCATGAAGGGATTTGTGGCAGCCACACTGGGGGAAGATCCTTAGCCCACAGAGCTCTGACTTAGGGTTATTGGTGGCCCAATATGCAAAGAGAGGCCCAAGACTATGCCAGGAAATGTGATCAGTGTCAGAGGTTTGCTCCTAATATTCATCAACTAGGAGGAGTTCTTAACCCCCTTTCCAGTCCTTGGCCTTTCGCACAATGGGGACTAGACATAGTTGGGCCATTTCCGAGGGCAATAGGCAATAAAAGATGGCTTCTCGTGGGAACAGACTATTTTACTAAATGGGTTGAGGCCGAGCCCTTAGCAAATATAAGAGATATTGACTCCAAGAAGTTTGTCTGGAAAAACATCGTTACCAGATTCGGTATACCACACACACTCATCTCAGACAATGGTGTTCAGTTCGACAGTAAGGCTTTTAGGAAGTATTATGGTGACATGGGTATCATAAATAGGTATTCCACCCCAGCTTATCCTAGAGGAAATGGGCAAGCCGAGGCCGTTAACAAAGTCATTGTCAGTGGGCTGAAGAAAAGGTTGGATGATGCGAAAGGTAGATGGGTAGAAGAGCTCCCTCATGTTCTTTGGACGTATCGGACCACACCGCGCAGGTCCACTGGAGAAACTCCATTCTCTATGACTTATGGAGCCGAGGCGGTGATACCTCTGGAATCTGGTTTTCCCACCCTAAAGACCATCTCCTTTAGCCCGGAGAATAACAATGGACTCCTGGAAAAAGGCCTAGATTTGCTTGAGGAACGGCGCGAGGCAGCAATGGTCCAAATGGCTTATTATCAACAGAAGCTAAAACGGGGATATGACGCCCACGTGAGGCTAAGGCCACTTGCACCTGGTGATCTCGTACTAAGAAAAGTTGTGGGCACCTCTAAGAACCCAAGCTTGGGGTAAATTAGGACCCGCTCGGAAGGCCCCTATCGCATTACTTCGTGGCGGGCATAGGGTCCTATCGGCTCGCTGACCTAGATGAAAAAATTGTCGGCAGATGGAATGTAAATAATCTTAGAAGATATTATTATTAATAAAATGTGCTTTTATCGAGTGAACATTTCAAAGTTATGACTACCTCCTCGACGCATGAAGTTCCTGTTCTTAAGAATAAACGGAAACTTGGTTAAGTGCGGTCCCAGGACCACAAACCTCGTGGAAATTGATGTCTTGTCATTTGTTAAACACGAACCTTAGTTATGCCGCGTCTTCGGACCTCCTACTTTGGGGAAATTAACATTTGAAGTTCCTGTTCTTAAGAATCAGGAAACTTGGTTAAGTGCAGTCCAGGACCACAAACCTCGTGGAAATTGATGTCTTGTCATTTGTTAAACAGAACCTTAGTTATGCCGGGTCTTCGAACCTCCTACTTTGGGGAAATTAACATTTGAAGTTCCTGTTCTTAAGAATCAAACCGAAACTTGGTTAAGTGCGTCCAGGACCACAAACCTCGTGGAAATTGATGTCTTGTCATTTGTTAAAACAACCTTAGTTATGCGGGTCTTCGGACCTCCTACTTTGGGCAAATTCACATTTGAAGTTACTGTTCTTAAGAATCAAACGGAAACTTGGTTAAGAGGTCATCCGGACCACAAACCTCGTGGAAATTGATGTCTTGTCATTTGTTAAAACAGAACCTTAGTTATGCCGGGTCTTCGGACCTCCCACTTTGGGGAAATTAACATTTGAAGTTCCGTTCTTAAGAATCAAACAGAAACTTGGTTAAGTGCGTCCCGGACCACAAACCTCGTGGAAATTGATGTCTTGTCATTTATTAAACAGAACCTTAGTTATGGGTCTTTCGGACCTCCTACTTTGGGGAAATTAACATTTGAAGTTACTATTCTTAAGAATCAAACAGAAACTTGGTTAAGTGCAGTCCCCGGACCACAAACCTCGTGGAAATTGATGTCTTGTCATTTGTTAAACAGAACCTTAGTTATGCCGGGTCTTCGGACCTCCTACTTTGGGGAAATTAACATTTGAAGTTAATGTTCTTAAGAATCAACAGAAACTTGGTTAAGTGCGGTGCCACAAACCTCGTGGAAATTGATGTCTTGTCATTTGTTAAACAGAACCTTAGTTATGCCGGGTCTTCGGACCTCCTACTTTGGGGAAATTAACATTTGAAGTTACTGTTCTTAAGAATTAAACAGAAACTTGGTTAAGTGCAGTCCCCGGACCACAAACCTCGTGGAAATTGATGTCTTGTTATTTGTTAAACAGAACCTTAGTTATGCTGGGTCTTCAGACCTCCTACTTTGTACAAATTGACATTTAAACTTATTGATCTTAAGAACCAATGGGAAATTGTTTAAGTCTTGTCCTCGGACCACAAACTTGATAAATTTAATTTCTTATTGCGCCTGGAAATTAATGCCTTACTGGTCAGTAATTCGGATCTTAAGTTTTATATCTTTAAGTGTTAAGCAAATTTGTGTAAGGAATGGTCCTCTGACCTTACATCCTACTAGAAACGGTGCTATACATTACAAGGGTTTGATCGTTATATGAGGTCTTTTCTTCTTTTTAATCAAGGCATTGTTTAAATATCTCAAACATGTCACCTTCTGTTAAGTCTTTAATAACATGCGCATGATTATGTGGAAGTTGTGGTTGTGCAATCCTTGGAGTTAGATTTGTTTACTCTGAGAAACTTTTGCTATGTATTAATGGGAAATTTTTGCGATAATTATAAAAAGAATAAAGTAAAAACAGATGCAACACGATTGAAAATCAAATAAAGTTGTTCTTCATTAATCATTTGGACATGTATTACATATAAAGGCTGAACATTGAGAAAGAGAAGCCCTAAGCTAGGTCCTAAGCTTTTGGAGGAGGATCTTGTCGAGAAGTCCGTTCCACTTTGTCTCTTTCAACTCCAACTCAAAAGGAAGTCAAGACTTTGCTTTCCTTTGTCTGTCTTCGTTGGAAGGACGTTCAGTTCCGCTGGCTGCTCAGAATCCTTCTCTGCATCCCCTCCTCCTTCCTTCTCTTTGTTGGAACATCGAAGGTTCTGTATCTCGGAATCAGCTGGACCATCGGAGGCAGGGGAGAGTTGACTTGGGGGTAGGAGCGCAGGAGCCTCTTCAATCTCCTGTATCTCCAGGGGAAGCCAAACGTTCTCGGACTTCTTAGATCCGAGGATAGCGGAACTCCGGGCTACATTTAGGGCTTCCCCAAGAACCTGGCAGGTTCCCGCACAAAGTCGCGAAGGCCTCTTCCGCTGCTTCTCGGTGGTTGCTACCCCTTCCTCGTAGCTCGTCCGCTAAGGGCAGAGAGCGTTGGAATGAGCTGGCTTCTTCTTCGGCCAGCGCAAGCTCCTTTTCCAAATCCGAGCGTTCCCTTTGGGCTCGGGAGAGCTCATCATCTTTTTCGCGAAGGAGTTTGCGTGCCCTTCTATCCGGGTCTTCATGGTCTTCGATTTAAACTCCACCCATTCTTTTCTCTCTTTCAGATCAGCCACCTCGCGACAAGCTTCTCGTTCTCACGGCTGTGCCCAAGGACTTCTCAAGTCTCCATCCTTGAATCTCCAAGCTCAAGTTCGGCCTTCTTCCGAGTGTCTTCTATGAACTTCTCGGCTACGAAGACCTCCTGAATGGCCTGTAACAAAATATGATGGAATTAGGAATAGTAAGAAACTTATGAAATTTGTTAGAAGTGGAATATTCCTAGAAAGGGGGAAACTTACCAACGCTAGGTCCCTTTTTAAAGAAAGGAATAGTTATGGCTGGCTCATTTTTTCCAAGGTCTCCATATCCTTGGGCAGCACAAGAGGGCGCTCCAACACTTCGGCCAAGTGGTGGGCATGGCCTTGTTGAACCGCCCTTATACTGGATTGGCAGGAGATGGGAGCACCATCCAATCTTAAGTCAGGGGACCAGGTGACCGGTGCTCGGCGCACTTCGGCCTCATCCCTGATCCCCCACTTTCAACTGAGCGGGCCCTACCCTTGCCTTTATCCAGCTTCTGCTGCTGAACCGTTGGGGGTTGTTGTCGTGGTTTTTTGGGGTCCTTGCTGATCGTCCCCTCAATATCCCCCTTTCTCTTCTTCTTGGGATCCTCGGCTGGAAGTTTTAGCTCAGCTGGAGGAGGGGGAGGTGGCAAAGATGGGGGAACTTGGGACGCCCCCGTCTTCTTCCCGGCGACCTTTGCACCTCTCTTGGTTAGGAGATCCTGCATCCTATCCATATCTTCCTCGGATCCGTCTTCTGGTTGGGCAACTAAGAACCCTGCAATTCCAGAGGCCTCGGTGGCTTCTTCCTCCTCGTCAGAAAGTACGACGAACTGAGTCCCGAGGTCTTAGGATCTTCAAGTTGGAATTGATCTATCTCTTCGTCTAGTGTATGCGAGGAAGACACCTGCTCTTCTGGAACAACAGTCGCCTGAGAATGCACAGCGAGAGGGGTGGCCGTAATGGGCTGTCCGTATAAAACGGTGTCAGGGGCGTCAGGGAGATCGTGGTCGTCCAAAAAGTGGGGCCGGGCTACGTTTATCTTCCTTCGCCTTCGGTCACCGGCTACTATGGCGTTTTCTATCTCCTGGAAGTCCGAGGAGATGGGAGTGTATCCTAAGATCAGATGAGCCGCTCTGAGTTGTAGGTCCTCGCTGACAAACACCTCGGAGCGCAGTACTCGGTTAAGATCTGCAACATTGTAGTGGCTTAAGCGTGGGTGCACGTGTCGCTTATCTGCAAGGGAAGACACCAAATCAAACGAATATGGTCAGATTCATACAATACATGATAAACCTAAATAAACATGAATGCATGTGAATGCGTATTTTCTGTGAGTATTAGAGGAGTTTATGCGGGGGGGGAAGGCTAATCCTAAGGTGTCGCACCTGGATCTCCCCACTCAACTGGGCAGTGGAGGCCGTCGTGCCAGTTCCCAGAGACGATCAGGTAGTCATCCTTCATGCCTTTGTTGGATTTGGGCAGACAGGAGGTTAGCCTAACGACGCTGGAGCGAGACTTAATGTAATAACCTACTTTGGAAAGTTTGTGGGACTCGTACAGAAAGACAACATCGTGCCAGGTGAGGTTTAAACCCATCTGCTCGTGCATTGACACTACCCAAAACTCTAAAAACGTTTGGGAGGCATTGATCGGGACACAACCGGTGGTTGCGAAGATACTCCCTAGTTACAGGCCTTATTGGGAGGGTCATCCCACCCTCTATAAAGGCTATTATTGGGATGATAACCTCTCCCTCCTTTCTAGAACCGGCCACGGCTTCTGCCGGGCAATATTTCAAACCTACATCACCGGGAATGTGATACTTGGCTCTGAAGCCTTCCATTCCAGCGGCGGTATCAACTAGACACTTAAACCTACCCATCAGAAAAGGACGAAAGGCTAAACTCTAAGGGGAGAGTGTCTACAAGGACAGCCGAGGACTATATCCGAGGAGAAAAGGTTAAAGAGAGAGAGAGCAAGAACTTACAAAGATAAAGGTGTGCAAATTTCCACGGTTTTCTGCAGGTAAAGTATGATTGCTGATGTTTTGATGGGATTAGCCCCTGGGAAATTAAATGAAGGCGCAGGTTCTCGAAGCGTCACGATGTGCGGAAAAGCGGCCTCGAAATTATGTTTATCCCGCCCAAATTTTCGTGGAGTAACGAGGACCGTTGGATACCCATCTCGCCGTTGAACGTGGAAGACAAAGTGTGGCTTACAGTCATAAATGCGCGCGTTTTTTAAAATAAAACCGCCAAGTGGCATCTTCTGGGACGCGAAACGATTTCCATGCGTGCCATCACTCACAAAGTGTGTGGAGTAGGTTCTCGTCAGATCAAAACCCTATTTTTCTCCTCGGACGTTGAAAATTAGTGTTTTGAGGGGCTATTGTGGGGAGTAAAAAGACCCTGATAGAGATATGGGCCTTTGGGTCGTGCTAAGGAAGGCCGACCTGCTCTTGAGTTTAGAACTTGTTAGTACTACGGGTCGGCCCATACGCCGAGGATCCGAGGATCCAGCCGAGGGTGAATTTCTCTTCGGACGGACACCGGAGAACCCGGGACTTCATGATAAACGTTAGGCAATGACATGGTCAAAACCAATGGATAAAAGGGGTAAACCCTTGAATGTCCTAGAAGCACCGATGTTAGAGAAACACCAAGGATAAAGGCTGTCACCTCCACATTAAAGACCCTGCACCTACCACCCTGGCCGCATTAATGGGGAAGTGACACCTGAACAGTGGAAGGGAAACTTCTGGTTACTATTCAAAGGCACTGAGAAAAGAAATATCTAGGCTAAGGGGGAGTTGGGGCAACACGTGTACAAAGTATCAAAAAGAGGAGTATTTAAGGAGCAACTTAGAACAGAAAGGGGGATCCCTTCTTTGTAACCTAAAAGAAAGAGAAAAAAGTGAGAGAAATAATATAAGAACAGTTCTCGGCTTACGTCCGAGCAGGTTGACTTACAGTATTCCTTGTTGTTTTCAAGTGTTTACAATCTTTGGCTTGTCATTTAATCCTCAAACACTTCTAACCTGGGTTTCAAGCCCACGCTCTACAAATTATATTGTTTAAGGCTCATTGGGCCTGAGCCCGTAACTGTTCTTGGGGCCAGGTGCAATTGTGCACTTACACTATCTATTTGTTCTCTAGCAACCGATAATTCTAATTCTAAACTTTTAACTTTTTCAAGTGAAGTCATGTTCTTAATCTTAACAAAATTCAAGAGTTCATTGGCATCAAACAATTTTAAGAACAAAGTTTTATTTTCTTGTTCAAGAGTGTTTATCTTTTTTAGCCCTATATCAACACTGATAGAATCTTTGGCTACAATCTTGCATAGCTTGTTATAAGCCTTTTACAAGTTAGCATTCTCAAAGAGTTCTCCATCATAATGGTTCTCATCAGTAGTCTCTATTTCACTTACTACAACAGTAGCAATGAAAGCCATAAAGTTTCCTTCTTGATCACTTTTAGACTCATGATCAAAACTTCATCATTACTTAGAGGGACAACCATAGCTTTACCTTTAGATCTAAAAAAAGTTGCACACTCAAATTTTAGATGACCATAACCCTAACAACCATAACACCGTTGTCCTAAACAACTGTAAGAAGATTGACCTACTTTTTCTTATGATTTTTCAGAATTGTTATTTTTGGTTGTTTCATTTTTCTTCACATTCTTAGGGTCAACATTGTTTCTATTTCTTGCCCTTCTATTGTTATTTCTCAAAAAATTTCTAAAGTTCTTGGCAAGGTAAGCAATCTCAATAGATGAGAGCTCATCATGAAATGCACAATCATCAAAATCATCAACATATTTCAAAGTCATTGATTTGGATTTATTAGTTTTTGGTCAGTCAAATTCATAAGACTGAAGTGATCTTACAAGTTCATCTACAAGACTGGAATCAACATTTTTACTTTCTGTTGTGGCAGTCACTTTAGGTCTAAAGTCCTCAGTTAATGATCTTAGAATTTTCCTAACAATTTTAGGTTGATCATAAACTTCTCCCAAATTAAATGCAAAATTGACAATGTTATTCAACTTAGCATAGAATTCATCAAAAGATTCATCATCAGATATTCTAATACTTTCAAATCTAAATGTCAACTACTGAAATTTATTAATTTTTACTGCCTTAGTGCCTTCATGCACTGTTTGTAAGATGTTCCATGTAGTGTCAGCAATCTCCACATTTGAGATTCTCTTAAATTCTTCCATAGAAACAGCATTGAATATAGCATTCATAGCCTTATTGTTAAAGCTATTGCTTCCTTTTTGGGTAGTGGTCCATTCACTTATAGCGATGGTTGGTCTTTCCCAGCCATTTTCTACAGATAGCCATTTTCTACAGATAGCCATACTCTCTCATTAATGGAATTCAAAAAGGCTTTCATCCTAACCTTCCAATAAGCATAGCTATTCCCATCAAAGTGTGAAGGGATTACAAGAGAGTGACCGTGTTCCATGACAACAAGGGTCAAGAATCAACTCTTGGTTAAAAAACCTATATACAAAAGCTAACCCGCTCTGATAGAAATTGTTTGTTCATTTAGACCCCTTAAACCAGATTTTTTAACCTAATTAATTAGCCAAGTTGATTATTAGGTTTATTATTAAGATCTAGGTTAAACAAGCATATATCATATCATGCACAGCAACGAAAAAGTAAATTACACCACGATATGATGACCTAGGAAAACCAATGAAACGAATCGTTTCAAAATAAAAACCTGGGTATGATTTGACCTTGCTATCCTCAAGGTAAAGTAAACCCACTATAACAGAATCGAAGTTTTTACAAAAGATTTAACCCTAATTCTATTGCAACCACATGTAGTAACTTACTAACACGACCTTGTGCAAGCTCTGAATCCTTGGACTCCTTCTCTTCTTATGACTTTGAGATCCCACTCAAAGGTTTTAGATCATCATCAGTAATGATCTTGTAGCAACAATTAGGTTCTACTACCGCTTGATTGTAGACTTGCTCCGGTAGATTCTTGTGTAGTTAGAAGGTACCAAACCTCTTAGATCTCACAAAGAGTAACACACAAGTCTTCCAAAAGTCTCCAAAACATAGCTAGGGTTCCCTTTTATATGTGGACAAGTTGGAATGAAACCCTAAGCATTTTCGCACACTGGGGTCTGATTTAAAAATCTGCAAAAAAAAAATTTCTGTAATTTTCGATTTGTCCAGCCTAATTCTCGATCAGTTGAGCAAAGCAAAAAGTGACACCCTTTTTTTGTAGTTAGCTGGACTTGAAACTTGAAACTTGAAACCTACACCTTTAAGCATTGTCTAACACATAGACTATACATGTTTTGTTCTTGGTTTGCCGACACAAATAATATATGATTCTAAACATTTAAACCTTAATTTTTAGAACCTAACAAAAGTGAGAATCAAAATGGACAAGAAAAAATGGATGAAAAATAAGAAGAAAAAAATGCAAGAACGAGATGAGTAGTAATCCTTGGCAATTAGGGTACCTTGAGAATGAAAACTTGTGCCTCAAATACCTTTTCTTTCTTAAACCTTAGAACCTCAGCCTTGTTACGGTCTAAAAACAAGTCCTCTCTGATCAATTGAGATTGTTTAGCCCTACAAATTTTGAAAAGTCTAGCCTTAGTTGTGAAAAGAAAAAAAAAAGAAAAAGAAAAGGAAAAAAGAAAGAAAAGAAAGAAGAAAGGCCCGCTAGGCTGAAAACCTGAAAGGGCGGCCTAGACAAAAGTTAGGGCATTTTGAAAAGAAGTGAAAAAGAGCAACAAGGAAAATGGTGAACTTACTCCAAGCTAGGGGCAAATCATGAATGGAAGTGACAAAGAAATGAATATACAAAGGAAGATGAGACTAGCTCTAAGCTAAAGCAACCATGATGAGAGGAAAAATGACCATAAATGAGAGATGAGTTGATTTAAGAGAAAGCAAGAAGAGAGAAATGAGATAAGTGAGGTGTGCGTGTTATAATAAGGACAATGATCGAGTTGGCTAGAGATGATAAAATTTTAAATTCATATTTGGACTAATCAATGAAGATGGTAAGTGACTCATGCAAAACTAGTTCAAATAGAATACACATTGATGTGCAAAATCATCTGGATCTATGATCCCTTGTTTTTACCTCCTTTCTTCAATAACTCCAATTTTTCTTCAAGGTCCTTTTTGTATTCAAATCATGTTGTTCTTTACTATCTCTAAACTCTTGTCATGCTTGAAGCTTCTTTAGTCTAGAGTCGCTTTCAACTTGTTGTGTTCATAAATATCCATTTACCTCGAACCTCTTGTCGTGTTTGAAACTTCATTGGTCTAGAATCTCTTTCAACTACCTTTGATCTTCATCTAGAGGTGTTAGGAATTCTAGGGAGTTGATGGTCATCCAAAGGCAAAAGGTGCATAATAATAACAATAAAATGGATGAATGATGTGTTGAATAAATATGTGCCCCCATAAAAAGAAAACAATGCAATGAACCCATGGCTTAATCAACTCTTTCGTGTTAATGCTCTAAGGAGAAAATGCAACTTTTACTCCTAAAGAATGGGAAAGAAAATTTAAAAGAAAAAAAGAAGAAGAAAGAAAGTGAGATGTTGAAAATAAAGAAAAGGAAAAAAAAATGAAGGTTCACAAAGAAAATGAGAGGAGAAAAAGAAAGTACGGAGATGAGAAGAGAGAGAATGAAAGAAAAGAAGATGGAAGAGAGAGAGAAAAAAAAAAGATGAGTAGAAAGAAAGAAAAGATGAGAAGAAAAAAATAAATAAAAAGAGAAGAAAAAAATGATGAAAAAAGAAGAAGAGAAGATTAAGAGGAATGATGTGATATGTTGTACTTGGTTCTATCCTGATGTGTTTGGACCGAACCTGATATGCCTGTTGTGCTTGGTTTTATCCCAATGTGTTTGGACCTAATTTGATGTGACTTGTGGTGATCAGTTCAGTCTAGATGTGTTTGGACCTAACACGATGTGACCCGTTGTGATCGATTCTATCTTGATGTGTTTGGACCTAACTTGATGTGACTCGTTGCGCTTTAGTTCTGTCCTAATGTGTTTTGATGTGATATGTTGTGCTTGGTTCTATCTTGATATGTTTGGACCAAATCTAATGTGACCCATTTTGTTGATGTGACCTAATCGTTGTGAAAAATCTAAAAGATTCAAAGTTCAGAAGAAAGATTCAAAAATTCAAGTGAGAGATTGACACTTAAGAAGAAAATCAAGAATTTCAAAAGAAAATATTTCAAGTTTCAAAAATCCAAGAGACCTTTAAAAAATGGAAGAAAGTTTTCAAAAACGGATTTATTTGAATGATGTTGATTTCCTTAAATAATGATTTTTTTTTTTTGGAAATAAATGATGTGTGTCTTGATTGATGAGTTCTTTGATTTGTAATGTTGAGTCTCTTGAACCTTTTATGATAATATGATGTTGTGTTGATGTGTTTACAATGTTGTGAAGATATGTTGATAACATGATGTGTGATGTGTGATTTTGGCTTAGGATAGTAGCCATTGATGTTGTGTTGATGATGTGTTGATGTGCTTTTGGCTTAAGATAGTAGCCATTCTTGTTGTGTGCCTTTGATTCTAAGTTTATGATAGTGAACTTAGGCTCTTTGATGATTGATGTTATGTTTATGATTTGTTTATGTGGCTTAGGATAGTAGCCATCCTTGTATTTATGATGTGTTAATGTGTTTTTGTTGGCTTAGGACAGTAGCCATCCTTGGCTTAGGGTAGTAGCCATCCTTGTTATGTAAATGATATGTTATTGATGTGATGATAACATGGTATGATAATGTGATGAGTTTTCTTTTTGGCTTGGGATAGTGGCTGTTTTTGCTTGTTTTCTCCTTTACCCAAGGTTTAGGATAACAAACCAAGAAGAATAGGGACTCACATAATCTAGTGATTGGATTTTGCACCCACGCCACATGTCTGCCTGTTTGCTTGCATGTTTGCGTGCAAACACCTCATTTTGTTCCTGATTAATAAACTTTAGTCCCCAGTCCAGATGATGAGCTTGACATGTTTACAAAAGGAAATTGAAGTTGTTTTGAAGTATTTACAACTCAAAAGTGCTCAAATCGCTTTAAAAACAATGTTGAAAATGAATTTTGCTCACTTTTTTAACCATAACTTTTGATATACAAAGAATTTTTGAGTACGATTTGTTTCATTGTAAAGTAGACTTCCTGGGCATCAATTTGAATACATATTTTGCCTAATTTGAACTTATATTGAATAAGTTATGACCATTTGAAGTTGGATCAATTAGGCAATCCGATTTTCGGGGTTTTAAACTACATTTTAAGGGCCCAAAACATTATGCTTTGATGTGAGCTGGCCCATAAACCCTTGAGAATGTCCAAAGACTATTAAAAAGCCCCTAAAACTCTAATTTTAACTTATAATACTCATCTTATGTCTTAGATCAAAACCCTAGCTAGAGAAGGATTTTTTGGCCTCCATCTTCTCAAAAACCCTATTTTCTCTTTTGAAAACCCTAAGGCATCCCCTTAGCACGTTTTTTACAAAATAAAAACCTCTCTTTAGCTAGTTCTAAGGCAGCCAACTATTTTCTAATCATTTTCAAAATATTTTTTAAACAACTTTTTCAAGAATATCTTTTTATTTTGAGTTGTGACTACTAATGAACTATTGATATATTTGATTCATTTTATTATCATTCAATTTTATTGTGTAGGCACTGAGGGGCTGATCAAATATCAATCAAGTTGTGCTTTCCATAAGCAAGGTGAGTCTCTCTTCATGGCTCTTCCTTAATTTGGTTTTACAACTTGTGTTCTTGTTGTTTTTATTTGATTTATTTGTTATACATGCTTAGAAATATGTTTTCATTTTTTTAATTTTGTTTTGTTGTTTCTCATCATGTTTTTATTGGAGAGTTGAATGATTTGATATATTGATGAATATATTTTGATGTGTTAAGTGTTGTTCTTGTTTGTTATTAGATCCAATGCATGTTTAGGAATAGATTTTGTTTTGTTTGTCTTTAATATCTTTAGGTTGTTTAGTTTTATATTAGAAGCATGTTAGGTTTGGTTTGATTTTTGTTTTGTTGTTTGCTTTAAAATTGTGTTTTTGGGCATGTATGCGTACGCAAACTAAAGGCATGCGTATGCACACGTATAAGTATGTGTACGCATACTCATGCCCAGAAATGTAGATTTAGGATTCTTACAATTTTTATTGTTTTGCTTAGTTTTAATCCACTGTTTAAGTCTTGTTGAGTCTAGTTTTCACATGTTTAGTTCTAGGGTTAGTAGAATAACATGTTTCGCATGCTTGGACTGATAGATTGATAATTAGGGTTTATATTTTAGATAAATCACATGAACATGCATTGATGAGGTAAGTGAGGTAAATGAGGTAAGTCATGCATAATTACATGAACATGCATTTGATTGGGATAATGAGCATGATATGGTTTATGAACATGATGAATATGCTCGGTTAATGGCATGATGCTTTTCTTGGCTTTTTAGGATATGGTTGATGTTAATGCCTTGTTAATGCTACTGTATTGTGATATACTTGCTGCCTTAGATGAGATGAGATAGATGTATGCTTGGGCTGTGATATGCCATGATAGATGAGTGATTAGGTTTTGGGATGATTGGTGCCATGTTGATTGTTAGATGTATGCTAGTGTGTGTGTGTGTGTGTGTGTGTGTGAGTATAGAATGCAATGTTGAATGTGCCTTTAATGAGATTAAGATGTAAGAAATAATGAGTGGAAGCCAACCCTAGGGTTAGACAGTTTTTGGTGCCTAACACCTTCTCAAAGCCGCACTAAAACTCTGAACCTGTACTCTAGTAGTAAGATCAAAGGTTCTTCCCCAAAAGCATGTTATATTTATGGTTCCTAGGTTATTGTAAAACTAGGTGGCGAATCCTCGTTGTGTCCATAAGACCCTTCGAAGGTTAAGTTGGTGATAGAAGAATCTCTAAGAAATCAGTGGTGTGAGAGTTAGGAAATTTCACGTACCTTAAAGGAGAGGAGATTTGGTGGTTATATAGTGGCATAGAGCTAATCACGATCCCTTGAGTGCAGGGGCTTTCCTTGTAGAGAAGATATGGAGTTAAGACCTCGAGATCTTAGGGTATATCTTTCCATGTAGGGAAGATATGAATGTGTAGTTAAGTTTTTGGACGTGGTGTGCAAGTTATTTCCATGTAGAAACAAATGAGTGGAAAACATGAAAAAGCTTGTAGAACCCAGCAGCTCTACCTTCAGTATGCCTCCTCATTCGTCGTTATACCTCCTCTTCCATGTGTCGGTATGTGAATAAGGATGGAAGTATAAAGCACCTGTCAAGCACACACATGAGTTTCCCGATAGGTCTTAGAGAGGAGTGGACTACTGAGCCGTCGGGAAGTTGAGAACTTTGAATAGGGAACTCATCCCGACGGGCCCTTGATCTGGGGGGTCTTCTTGGGAGAGATGTATACACTGACATGTCAAAATATACTGACGTCCTTTATGGAAGACATTATCCCTATCACAATTAGTTGTCAAAGAAAGGCCTGTATATGTATTGAAGAAATCATTCAAGATTATATAAAGTGCCACGAATACATGAAAGAAGAGTTTCATAAGAATACGGGTGATAATCACCTGAGGCTGAAGCAGAAGAAAAAAAATAAAAGATTATATAATGTGCCACAAATACAGGAAAGAAGAGTTTCATAAGAATACGGGTGATAATCACCTGAAGGCTGAAGCAGAAGAAAAAATAAGACAAATAAATTAATGCAGAATATCACCTCTAGACTGCGGCAAAGTGATGATGGTGGGCTATTGCGTATGCCCTAGAAATCCAAAATCAGTTTGCTAAAGAAAAAGAAAAAAAAGAAAAAAAAAAAAGAGGGTGCAGGAAAAGAAAAAAACTCCACGCCTCCGATGAATGGTCTAGATTTTAGAACACTAGAACATTAGGAAGCTTGCAGTTGCTGGTTAACTCACACTAGCCAAATGTGAGTTAAGTAAAATAAAATAAAAAATGCAAGAAATCTGCTGGTAATACATGACACAACACAACATTCAATATTCATTCTCAATTACATTATGAAGAAAATTTAGCTACAAAATTGATTGTAACCTAAAGTTATAATCTTACTTAATATCTTTTTATTGGAGGTGAATTTTGACAAATTCATCATTAGATTACATTTTCTTCTTATGTCATTCATACTCGCAGAATTTCTAGAAAATTAGAAATCAATAGCTATATCATCAAATGTTTAAATCGTAATTTTTTGTAGTTTAAAATTATACATAAAATATTATCTTATAGATCATATAGTCAATAATACCAAATTGGTACAAAATCTAACATGTGTATTAAGAGTTTAAAGAAAATGCAATTCAATAGTTAGATTTTTGAAATATGTAGTAATGTTAATTATAACGTATAAAGTTGTAGCCTTATGCTACAATCAATAACTACAAATTCCACTAAAAGAAAATTAATATGACTATATATTTCAAAAATAAATAAGTTTAACTACAAAATTAGTTATAACCAAGGGCTACAACCTTACTCAATAAAATAAATATTACTACATATTTTGGAAACATAACCGTTGGATTGCATATTCTTTGCGCTCTTAATACACATGTCAAATTTTATTAGGTTCTAAGACCTTAGGGACTAATGTATTAGAACTTTAATATGTAATGTGTTGGCAAACCATAATCAAAATATAGAGTCTAGATTTAGGCTTGCTTAAAGTGTGTTTAATTGTAAAATTGGAATTGAGTGATTGTGGAAATTATTGGACAAAATCTACAAGGCTTGATCGATCAAAAATTAGATTCGATCGATTGAATCTCGAGCAGATTTATTTTTCTGCAGAATTTCCAATTCAGCCCAATCCCGTTTGATGTGTAGGGTTAAGTGTTTTATTTCACATATAAAAGGAAAAAACCCTAGCTACATTTTAAAGATCTTTTGAGTGTTGTGTGGTAAATCTTTTGTGAGATCTAGAGGTGTATTCCTTTATACACTCACATAGGGTTCTCAAGATCAAGATTTGTATCAAGAACTGATAATCACTTCAATTGTTCTTAAAGAACTTAAAGAAGATCTGAAACCTTTGAGTGGATTCTCAAAGTCACAAGTAGGAGAACTTGTGGTTGCAGCAGATTAAGGAAAGAAGTAGTTTGTGGACTCGGAGCTGTCACGTGGTCGTGGTCGTAAGTTTTCTACACGAGATAGCAATAGGATGTTAGTGGATCTGTTGTACAAACTTCTTGTAGAAGTAGTTCGTGGACTCTAAGTCTTATTGTACAAACTTCAATTCTTTCTTAGTGGATCTTTTTTTACTTTGAGGATAGTTAGGTTAAATCCTCCACAGGTTTTTTGCTGGTTAGGTTTTCCTGGGTTATCATATCATTGTGTTCTTTATATTTCTATATTATTTACATGATATGATTTATATGTGTTAACCTAGAACTAAATAATTTATCTAAGTAATCACTTGGCTAAATAATTAGGTTAAACATCTTGTGTTTAAGGGATCTAAAACTTTACAAATTTTGTGTCAAACTGGATATTATTTACTATTTGATCTATAAACTTATATTTTATGTATAATTTAAACTACAAAAAAACTTGCAATTTAAACAATTTCTTGATAATATAGCTATTGATTTTTAATTTTCTAGAAATATTGCAAGCATGGAGGATATAAGAAAAAGATGTAATCTAATGGTGGATTTGTCAAAATTCAACTCTAATAAAATGATATTGAGTAAGGTTGTAGTCTAAAGTTACAACTAATTTTATAACTAAATTTTATCATTTCAAGAATCTAGTTGTTGGATTGCATATTTTTTATATTATTAATACGAAAATTGACTTGCATGCCAAATTTTGTGTCAGTCGAACATGCATGTCAAATTTTGTGTCAGTCAAATGTTATTTACTATTCAATCTATATCCTTATTTTTTATACATAATTTTATGCTACAAAAAAAAATTAAACATTTTTTTGATAATATGACTTTTGATCTTTAATATTCTATAAATTTTTCAGCAAATATAGAGGATATAAAAAGAAAATGTAATCCAATAATGGATTTTTCAAAATTTATATCCAATAAAAACATATTCAATGAAGCAATTAAGTTTGTAAAACCTTTATCCAAAATTATAAGGAGATTCCCACATCCTAACAACTCAAACCTAATAGTTTAAAAAAAAATTATAAACTGGGTTTCAGTTAACTCAAACTCCTTAAAGAAAATTAAATATATAAATAAATCCTTATTGATCAACCCAAGAGATTTTTCTTTTTATTTTTAAAATTTTTATCAATCCACATAAGGTTCCTCCTCCTTATTCAGCCTTTTCCCTTACAATGCCCGCCTGAGCCCATTATCAGTTAAGCCCACCTTCCTTCCTCAAGCCCTTCATCTTCCACAAATTCACGTGGACTTGAGCTGTTTGTTTCATAGCTTGGATTCAACTCATCACCATCCATCTCCTAACCCACATGCTCCACCCGACCCAACTGATAACCATACACGAATTCATTTTTTCCTAATTTAGATGAATTTAGTTTGAAGTGCTAGCCTAATCTAATTTTTTGGCCAAAACTTAATTCCAGAAAATTTAACATGATATCTCAAGAGTCTTATAACTTGTTTGGATGGAAGGGGAGTAGAGATGAGTAGAGTAAAGGGAGGGAGAGTAAGTTAAAATACCTTATTTGAATGTTTTTTAAGAGATGAGGGGGAGGGATTTGGAGGGGTTCTATTTACTTTTAACCCCTCATTTTTAATTCTCCCAAATTGGGAAAATTTGAAGGGAGAGTAAAGCATAAAAATGCTTGATCAAATAAATTACCAAATTTACCCTTACTATATTAACAAAATTATAAACTATAAAAAGACTAATTATTCCCATCGCCCTTAATTTTAAAAACATCCAAACAATGTGAAAAATAACCATTCCCCTCTACTCTCCCCTCTCTCCAAACTTCCAAACATAGCATTATAGTTCAACTAGCAGTTTTTGGTACCAAAAATAAATTTTGAATTTTTGTGACATTTGTATCGCGCCTAATGCTTCAGAGCACCACACTCAAGCCAAATTCCAATTCACTTATGATTTTTATTTTTATTTTTTCAGAATAGGATTATTTCTCATGATGCTATTATCTCCAAGTAATTAGCTTCCCCTTGTTTCTTGCTCATTCTATGCTCTTTCAGTAATTTGACCCAAAAAAAAAAAAAAGAATAGAAAAGAGTTTTGATAAGTATAGTTGTGTTGTTTTTGTATTTCTTTAGTATCGTCTGTTGCTTGTTTTAAATGAAAGATGCATCAAATTTATCACAAGTCGTTTGCTTAAAATTTTAACTGAGTAAAGCTAAATTTACAATATTTTTATAATAAATTCTAGATGACAAACTTTTATAAGCGGGTAAAAGGATGATGTCAATGATGTGCTTAAATTAGAATTAGTAACAGTTTACCATCTAATATTTGTTGTAAAAATATTGTGGACATAACATTACTCTTTTTAATAACCTGAGATAATTCCAAACAAAGGATTAGCACTGGGGGGTGTAGAACCCCCCAAATTGCTATTTTACACCCTCACACACTAAAAACATGCTTTACCCAAGTGTGGAAACCCAAAAAAAATTTACAACCTAGATATAGTGAGTTCTTACTGTATTCTCTCCTTTCTCTTTTGTCACATCATTGTAGAATTGATTTGTTTGTATTATTATTTGTTGGTATGGTTTATATTATTTTAATGAGTTGTATGTAAAAATAGAAACTGGAATGTTAGATAAGTTTTAAAATAAAATGGTAAAATAATAAAATAAATTTTGAGGAAATAAAATTAATACTTTTTTAAATCCATGGATGCAAATGCTCTAATATATAGGGGTGTCAATGTTCGACCCAACCTGCGAACATGACACGAATTTGACACGGGTTTTTTGGGATTAGAGTTGGGCCTTAATGTGTTTGGGTCATAAACGGCTCGACCCGAAAACGACACGATAAGAAATGTGTTGTAAGCGGGTCAACCCGTGTAATTCACAATAGACACATTTGACACACTAATTTATTTGTGTCAACCTGAAATGACCCACTTAGCACAATCCGTTTAACTCGTATAATAAATAAATATTCTTTTTATTTTAAATTTGTCAAATACCTTTTATATCCAACATATATTTTAAATTTAAAAAGAAAATGAAGTAATTACAAAAATTTACAAGGGATATAATTGAAAATTGAAACTTTACAAACCCTAAATCTCTAAACCTTCTTATAAATATCTTTTTTTTTTCCCAGCCTTACTACTCTTCTCACGCCCAATTCTCTAACTCAAAGTGTCAATTCTCAAACTCAAAGTGTCAACTCTCAAGCCGATTATTGCTTTCTCTCTCTCTCTCTTTGAAGTGTATGTACTTCTTTTGGAATGTAAAGAACTTATTTCTAGATGAATGTTATATTTTCATTGAACTATATTATTTTGAATATGGGTTAAAGACTTAAAGTATATGCACTATGTTTGGGATGTAAAAAAAAATATTTTAAGATGGATGTGATATTTAATATTATGCAGGTTTAAATGAGTTGTGTTACATTCATGCCAACCCAACATGACTTGTTTATTAAGCGTGTCAAATGGGTTGGGTCAAGTCAACCCGCCTAATTAATAGGTCGGATTAGGGTTGAAGGATCATGACACGATTATTAAATGGGTCGAGTTACAGTTGAGCTATTTAGTCGAATATTTTGACCTCGACACGACACGACACGAATCCGACACGTTAACCCAAATTGACACCCCTACTAATATAGAGAAAATTTACATATGATTTAATTCGTGGGATTTGATTAATATAATACTGTAATAGTTTTACCACTCCATGCGGTCAAAGGAGTTCGATTAGAGCCAACACTCATTTTAACCAAGCCAAAAATAGGCCACGAATATATACATTATACACACTTCTTGAACTCATTCAAACCTAAATCGTATTTTATTAAAATTCACATAAATTAAGCAGCAAGTTGGACTCAGTTAGTTTCCAAACTCATGCTACTAATTAAATTTGGTACATATATATATCAACTCATCCTTAATTAGATCCCAAAGAAATCATTTTCATTACTGTCCCTCTTGTTAATACTGCAATTTAACCGACCATTTGTTAGCTTCGTGGATTTGAAAGAAAAGGAAATTTTCATCACACCTTCATATATAATATAATCAACCTGTGGTCCTGTTCTCTGTAAATGGATAACGTAATTTTTGGATCATCGGAATCTAATTTACATTTGCCCGAGCCAGCCCATAATATCTCTAAATTCACGCTGGTGTTCTAATTTATATGAGTTCATGATTATTCAATCAAATTGGGGGTTATCTTCATCAAATTCTTTGGCTTCTCTGGTCTTTTATGAAGTCAGTGACGTTGCCCCATCTTCAATGCCAAATAAGCCAAAACTCTGTATCCCACCAGCATTACAGCCAAAGCAGCCACATCCCACCACTTGTTATCAAGACCCAGATACTTAATAGCAGGAAAATCCATTACTTTACATTTCACCACTAACCCACACTCATAAACCTCATTCACTGAGTACTGTACTCCCACAAGGAGCTTGTAACAGAAGTGACTAAAAGAAATGTACTTCAACCAAGCTATAAAACATGGAATGTGCTGAATGTAGTATCCTCCAGCTAGTAAGAACACAAGCATGGTCACAGAGGCTAGAGTTGTTGCCTGCTTTACTTCCATCAGGATTGCCCCAAGTGCAAGGCCTAGCCCTTGGGAAACTAGCACATTAAATAGAATAATCAAGAGGGTTAGTACAAACGTAACTAGTGAAGGCTTGAGACCACCCATCCAGTAAGTGACTGTTAAAAATACAGTTGGTAGCACAAGCTCCATTGGCAAGTCCCCAGCCATTCGAGCAAAGTAATAGGAGGAAAGACGGTACATCCCCGAGGAACGTTCTTTTATTAGCATTGGACGCTCCAAAGGAAATGCAAATATGGCATTAAACAGGGGGAAAAAGCCCCAGAAGATGGAGAAGAAAAAGAGAAGCCCAACCTGTTGCAAAGTATTTTTATTTTTTGTGTTAGTAATAATGTCCGACTTGCAAGCAAACCAGGTAAAAAATGTAATAGATTTTAAAAATGTTTTTTTGGTTGGAGAAGGATGAAAGCAAATAATGGTTGCTTATATTGAACAATAAAAGTACTTATATGAGAAAAAACGTGTCCAACGTTCTAATGCACTGTAATATAAGCCTGACATTATGTGTTTATTTAGTGTACTGGAGCGCTAGACTTTAAGTGAGTTCGTATTAAGTGAGTTCGTATTTTAGTGGCAATTAATTAAAAGTCAGTCATCCTTGAAGTTGCTTAAGATGAGCTTGGAAGTTGAAATAACGTTTTACGGTCCTCATAGTCATACCTGATCTTGAATGTTTGAAGTGTCAGACCTCCACCACATGAGGCCTGACAGAACTGAGACAGACATGACCTGAAAAATCCTTAAACCAGAATAAGATTCGTGCTTCCTCTCTTTTAAACCCCTTCTCAGCAACACTTTAAATTGCTCCCACCAGCTGGTGGTCCATTGATTCTCACTACCTGTTAACACACTGACAGTTGGTACAAACTATGCAAAAATAGCAGTACCCAAAAAAGGATATGTTTTGTGGCTTTGGTGAACACTGCGTAGGATAGCAACATTCAAACAAATCCACGTAGATTAGAAAGATCAAACTTACTTCTTGATGATAATGTTCCAGATGTAGAAAGATTTGGGTCTCTTAAACTTGTGTGAATCTCAGCCTTCAAGCCTGGATATAGGTTCTTTTTGTAAGATGTAATTAGGCACTGTTTGGTTGAATTTTGATCATCATGGTCTAATCTGCCCTGAAACTCTATCTGGTCATCCTGTCTTACATCAGGAGCTATACCTACATGGACAAAGAATCTTAATATAATTATTATAAGGAAATAGAGTAGAAATCTAGAATAATAAATAAATTGCAACAAGGTCTTTCATTTAAAAAATCAGAAAAAATGAGAGTGATTGTGCATTCATCAAGACTATTAAGTGTAACACTCAGCTATACTTGGGATCCCAACACGATTGACAGTCCAAATAGTAGTAATAACCTTGCTAATAAGGCAGTAGGGAAAGACCAAACGTAAGTAAATAATGTAGTGGGGAAGGGCCAAGCACAATTCAATGATTCAAGACGTATTTGTTTGACCACACAGTTCAATTATATATTGACACACAATCAACATCAGTAAGGAAAAAATTGTTATGCCGAAAACAAAAATGATTTAGAAAAAAAAAAGAAAAAGAAGAAGACAAAAGAATCATCCTCCTTATAAGCTGTGTGACCCGCTTTATTGACTGCACAAATGCTTCGTCGAGTCACCAAAAGTTCTTTGCTGTTGAGAGTGATAAAAAAGCAGTTCAATATATATATATATATATATATATATATATATGGTTTTTCAATTTGCATAATTGAATTTGTTAATAAAATAAGAACTTTTATCCTTTCATTAACCTCACGTTTTTGAATGGTATTGGTAACCCAGCTCTGTTAAGGCAAGGCCACTTTATAAATCAGATTTAAACTCATTTTCTAAAACTCTTCTTGGAGATGAGAAATAGACCTCCGCCTTCCTATATATTCTTTTACAATATTTATTATATAAAGGTATCAAGTAGTTTGTTTAATATGTATATATTTTTTGTTCATCAAAAAAATATGTATATATTTTTTTTATACAAAATAAATTCACATACGACAAAACTGAGTTGGGGTCTATTTTGTGTGGTTCCGATACATAACATGAATAATCCTGTTGCCCCTAAATAACGGGATCATATCTATCTGTAATGACATCTTTTCCACCAGCATTATTTAATTTCGAAAACGGACTCTTACCTAAACTCATCAATCAACAACTGTTTAAAAAGTTTCTTTTTGGGTAATAAGTTGTGGTTCTGTTTTGTGTGACATGGACATGTGTGATGTTTGCACATGCATACATGTAAGAGCAAATAGCCATTTATAAGTACTATGTTATAAAATTGTACCAAGTTAGAGAGAGATAGAGAAAGAGAGAGATTTAAAACCTAATGTATTAGCTAGGAAAACCTTTCTACGTATTGATAGAAGATCAAAAAATGAATAGTAAAAAAAAGTAATACTATCATTGATATGACAGTAATAATTATAACAACAATAATTACCTAGATGTTTAATTGCAATTAGATTTTATTCAGCAAAAAAAAAAAAAATTGCAATTAGATTTTGGCTATATTATTGCGAGCAAAGCTTGCTTGGGTCCAATGTACTTTAGTAATGGAGCCAAGCTTTTTTTTTTTTTTTTTTTTTTTATTATTATTTTTTTTATGCGAAGTAGGAGCCAAGCTAATTAAGTCCTATTATTTTGTTTACCAAATGAAGACATTACAATGATTTTTCTCATTTTATACAATTTATGGAAGTTAAAAAAGAAAAATCCATACCATTTGCAAGATCAAGCAGAAAATCAGCTGGGTTGACAAAATTGAAGGCGGGCACATAACCAATGGAACCAAAATAGTCCATAACCTGATCCGCCTTGCCACTATAAATGGGGCATCCATCAGACAATACAACCACCTTGTCAAACATCCTATATAACCTGCTAGAAGGCTGATGAATGGTGGTGATGACCGTCCTGCCACCGCTTGACAGCCCTCTCAACGTCACTACAATACGCTGAGCCGTCGTGGAATCCAACCCGGAAGTGGGTTCATCAAGCAACAACAGACTCGGATTCACCAACATCTCCTGCCCAATACTGACCCGTTTCCTTTCCCCACCTGAAATACCTCTCAAAAGGGTTCCACCCACAACACCATTACGACATCGTGTGAGTCCAAGCTCACGTATAAGGATCTCAGTCTGCTCAATTTTGTCTTGCTTTGAAAGCTCTTTAGGTAACCTTAACAAGGCTGCATAGGTTAAGGTTTCGAGCACAGTGAGGTGAGGGTATAACACGTCGTCTTGTGCAACAAACCCTGTTTTTCGCTTCATGGAGCTAGAGAAGGCTTTCCCGTTGTATGTTATGGTGCCAGAGACTTTTCCGGGTAAACGGCCTGCTAAGGCAGTTAATAGAGTGGTCTTGCCACTGCCTGATGGACCCAGCATTGCTAGAAGCTCGCCTGGTTTAACAACACCGCTAACACCGTGCAGGAGAGTGCGAGTTGGTTTGGGCTCATGAGTAGGAGGACTCAAACATGGAGATGAGTCCTTGCCTGTGGTACTGATTCTCAAGTTTATACTATATGTCACGTCTTCAAACTGCACACAACAAAAAAAGAAAAAACTTGTTATAATCATTGTAATAACCATCAAGTTGTTGCAATAAGATGCTATTGTTTGTAACAATTAAAAAAGTTTAATTATGTGAACTGTTGCAATAAAGTCGAGACAATAGTAAGTTCATGCGACACTTATATGTACCTTGAGTGTAACGGGGCGTAAGGATCGGTGGAGAATGGAGAATCTGCAGGCTGAGTTTGCTTTTTGTTGGTCTGGCATCTTAGCTTCCAAACGAGGACTAACATCAGTAATTGTAGAACGAGATGGCTCAGCATGGACCCAAGCGTTCTCAGAGCGGTTTGTGAGTGAGATAGTAGTGTTAGTTTCTTGCTCAGGGGGCATCATTTCAAGAGAGAGAGAATGAAGTAATGGCGGGGAAGCACAGAATTAATACAGAGGAGGGAAGGGATCACATGCAAGAGCGAATCATGTGACTTATAAAGCGAGGAAGACACGAGAAGTAGAGTAGTAGACTATGGTGTGTGATTCATGATATATATATATATATAAGACATGGCCTTATAGAACTACCACCAAAACTTGTAATTGACCCAACCAAAGGAGTATTTTGGTATAGGGGTGATGAATTTGATCAATTACAATGTTCATTCTTGTGTACTTTTTTTTTTTTTTTCTTTCCTTGTTGAGTGTTCATTCTTCTGTACTTAAATACGTGTTTGAATGGCATTCGATGATTCGAAAGGATCGTGTGCTGTCTCATCTTAAAAAAGAAGTTTAACAATTTTATTGTAAAAAAATAAATTATTTATTCCGACAAGTTTAAGAGTTGAGGAACCACCGCACACGACAGAAAAATTTATACCATTTGTAAATTTTAACCCTTAACACGTACAAATGGTATTGGCTGGAATGATCGAACATTCTTATATACTTAAACCACTTATTCTTAAAACATTCTACTAAATTTCACAAGAAAAAACCAAGAACCTTGCAGAGGGTTTAATTAGGAAAATGTTGAAACTGCCAAATTAATAATATATTGTTACTATCTCAAAAAAAGATAAAACTGTTACAAGAGAAAAAAGCAAGAAATTATAGAATGACTTTGGTCAAGACAAAATAAAAGTGATATTATCTTAAACTAATTTTACTTGCCTCTTATCTAATATATTAAAAGGACAGACAATTATTGTTTACTTACATATCATACATATATACTTAAGCTTCACAAATAATAATAATTATTTCATATTAATTGGACATGACATTGTTTTTATGTGTGCAAAATTTAAAGACAATATCTTAAGTATTATTGGTTTTTTTTTTTTTTTTTGTTGAGAAAGTAAGTATTATTCGTTAAAAATACATCACTGCATGTGGTCAATTTATCTACGTCAACATAATCGGTGTTACATGTTACGAAAAGTAGTAATTAAGAATGCAGCTTTACTATCATCGCTCTCAGAGATGTTAGTCCCAAACAAATAGAACTCTAACCAACCCCTTTAATTTCTGTCTCCGCTTTTCATTATGGGTATCTCTTTTTGAGGGGTGCCTATGTACCCAAGAGAAAAAGAAAAAGTGGAGTGCTGGGTTCCTCACTTCCTCGTGCCCTTTTAGGTGTCAAATGCCCATTCAATGGAAGAGATAGTGGCTGAGATTGTGTCCGTCTTTCCTATAAAAGGCTTGGCTGTAAGGTGGTGTCACTTTCACTGAAAGGTCTTTACTTTTATTTATTTATTTTAATTTTTTCAAATTTGTATTTAGAATAAACTGGAAGCTCTTTGTTTACTTCCGTAACTATACAAATTACTCTAATTATTATGTAGGCAAAACGATGAAGTCTCTCACAGTTTGTTGGACTGGAAAGAAAACTTATAAGGGGAGGAATTGTTTGATTATATATATGTGTGTGCTCATACAAAATGATTCACTCAGTTTGTTGGAAAATGATAAATTAATTTTTCTTAACACAAGCTCAAGTAGACAAAAATGTGAAACTAATGAAATCAACATCCTCTATTTTTCAAGCAACTATTTGGGAATATATTTTTGTTTAATGAACCTGATAATGCCCATATTATTTTGTTTGATTCCATATGGAATAGAACATACCACCATGCGTAGTCATCATGATGTACGCTTACTATATGTGCATAACATTCTTTTATTCTTTCTTTCCTCTTTTTTTTTTTTTTTTTTCTTTTTTTTTTGCGTAATCACTAGAAGTATAATTTCAAATAATATATATATATCTGAGAGAGAGACTAAACATTTCTATATCTATATCTATATATATAATTTCAAATAATATATATGTGTGTGTGTATGTGTGTGTGTGAGAGAGAGAGAGAGAGAGAGAGGCTAAACATTTCTATATCTATATCTATATATATAATAATAGGTAAAGCAGAGAGAAAATCCAATTAAATTTTAAATTAGAATTCAATTAGGGTCTAATTTTGCACCATGTGTCTCATCTAATCAAAATTTTAGAATTTTGTGCCAAGTGAGTTAATTTAGTTTAAAAATTGAATTTCAATTAAAGTTTAATTTTGCGTCGCATGTCCCATCTAGTCTAAATATTTAAATTTTTGTGCCAAATTAGTTAATTTAGTGCAGAAAACGAGGAGTTCAATATAATAAACCATAAAAACCATAAACATATAACTAAAAAAAATTCAAATTTATAAGTCATCTATATATATATATATATATATATATATATATATATATATATTAATAGGTAAAGTTTAGAGAAAATTGAATTAGAATTTGAAATTAATCCAATTTTGTGCCATGTGTCTACTTAAGTTTTGTAATTTTTGTGTCAGGTGAGTTAATGAGTGCAAAATATTAAGAATTTAATATTAATGAACTATAAGTTTTTTTTTTTTTAAAGAAATCACATATACTCAATAAAAATCATTACATGTTTCTCAAAAAATAAATAAAATAAAAATCACCACATAACAAAAATTACCACACGTTCTGTTTTATTAAAAATTAGAAGAAAAAAATGATCATAAGTAGTATAAAATTTAGGTAGGAATTTTAAAAGTGACTAATTACGTTTACTTTAAAAAACAATTTGACTAATTATCTATATTTTATGATAAAAATTATGTTTAATTAATTAATTATATATATATATGCATGAATTTATGTGTTACATGCTTTAAAAAAAATTAATTTGACTAATTAATTATTTTTTTATACTAAAAATTTTGTTTAATTTTAAATACATCAATATGTTTACATGGAGTTACATGCTAGTCTAATACTATATATAAAAGTAGAAACTTTTCCTACAATTAAGGAGGTGCTGCCATGTAGAAAAAATGTCTATCTAAAAAATAGACACGTAAAAGTTAAAAAGTGATAAATTACATTATTTGGCAATGCTACAACACCGTTTAAAAGCCTTTCATTATAAATAAAAAAGTTAAAATTAGATGTGCACCAAGATTGAAAGAGAGAGAGGCGATGAGTCCACAGAGAGTAACAGAGAAAGAGAGAGGTGATGAAATCAAAAAGCTTAAAAAAAAAAAAACGATTTTGTAGACCCAAAACACCGTTTACCGCAAAACAAAACCCAATTCTCTTCTAAAAACTAAAATTAGAACCTGTAACTCCTCTCTTCTCAAAAACCCAAAAAACAAAACCATCTCCTTCCCCCAAAATCAAAATCCAAAACTTAGATGGGCAAGAAGTAAGCGATCAGAGGTGTCATTCTCACGCAATCTTCGATTCTCTCACACTATGGCCACCGATTCATCAGACCAACTCAACCTCAACCCTACTATTACTACAGAAGAAAACCCTAAACAAACCCTAGACGACAACACTACTCCTACTGCTGTCACGCCCATCAGATCGCCTCGAAGAAGAAGAAGAGGAAGAACCATCGTCGATTCTGATGCAAATACGGCGAGGATTCTAAGAGCACTATAGCCACTGCCTGTAGCAGGGGATGTTAATATGAGGATTGTTCACCATTAGACGAAAAGAGATAGGAAAAACGAAACTGAGAGAGAAATCTTCGGAGTGTTAGACTATCAACCAAAAATACCCAATGCCTTCTACTCTCTTTTCAGATTCTCTCATGCAACCATCTTCTTCCCCAAAAATCAAAACCTTCTCCTTCCCCAAAATTAAAACCCAAAAAAAAAAAACTCAGATGCCGCCGGTGTCGTCGAGGAAGCCAGAGCCATCCAAAAATCCTAACGCAATCTCTGAAGTAGCACCTCTTCAATCTCAATACCATCCAAGCATCTCTTCCTTGCACTCCGTTGAAGGCGAGAGTGATAGCGGCACTGCTGATTTTCTCTAATTTGTATCTGCTCGCCTTATATTAAGAAAAATAACTAACACTGAGAATGAAAGTCGATAGGTGAAGAGAGATCAAGCGAAGCAAGTCAGTAAGGCAGAGAGCCACCACCCACTGTCAGGCATTTGTTCCTCCACCGTTAGACTACTGTTGGTAATTATTTTCTGTTTTAAAATTTTGGACATTATGATTTTGGTTTTGGGTTTTTCTTGAGATTTGTTTTTATTTAGCCATTCATGGTTGGTAGTGTTGGAGAATTGGAATAATTAGGATGAGAGGAAAGGAGGATGGAATAACCCCAAAAATCAAAATTTCTTTTTGTGGGTATTGTTGCATATTGCTATATGATTGAAATATTTGTGTTTTTGTGGAAATTTTATTTTTGTTTTGAAAATTGGGTTGTTTACTATAGTTGTTTGAGATTCCTAATAGGTGTTTGATAGAATGCCTGGGAGAGCTATACTCTCAGGTGTTTGTTCTCTGTTAGTGTTGGCAGTAATAGTTTTAAACACATTCATTTTTTATTCATGGAATCTTTTAACCTCATAACCAATCTTTTAATACATGCATTGTACTTCTTTTAACCTCATAACCTCATAAACTGAAGTACAATTCTCTTGATTAAAAATTTCAAATAATTTATTGCTTATGTAGTTTTATGTTGTAAAATCACCATAACCATGAATCACCTAAAAGTTTTGAGGAATTTGTTGGTGGAATCTTTTGATTTTCCTGCAGACCGTTGTGCAAAATGTTGCACTTTTTTTTTGTCCCCCCACCCTCCCTTCTTTTAAAGAAATATAAAGATTACATTTTTTTTAGATTGTTATGAGTTTTCTTATTTGTATTTCTTTATTCAAACTTCTAAGTCTAATTTCTTTTATGTCTTATCTAAATTATCTGATTTATTAGAAAGGAAGAGCATCTTCTGCATATTGTTGGATTATACATTTGGGTTGTGCATTTTTTTTTTCCCCTTTGGAACCAACATTGTTGCATAGTCGCTGAATGTGTGGAATTATATTGAGATGTTCTTACTGACATCAGGTTTTAATAATCTTAAGGATTGCTTTTATCCAGACATAATATACTTTTTGTTTTTTGTTTTTGTTTTGCTTGGTATTAAAAGGAAAATGATTTGGCTAGGAATGGGATCCTTCTACTAAGATGTAGATTCGAGGGTGAATGTGGTGTGTTGATTGAGAGCATGTTTTATGTCCCTGCTAGGAACAAGATAAGTTCTGGTATTGGAACAGTTTAGTAGTGATTTGTTAGATTTTACTAATTATACAATTGTAGTCCTTTTGTTTATTGTAAATTGTATATTGATGATAGTTACTGCCTTTTCCAAGTAGCTACTTTTTCCAATTTAAATGATGAAAATTGCATGCTATTCATTTGATGAAATGATAGTTACTGATCTTTTTAAGTTTCAATTTTCTTTTATTGATATGGGTTAAAATTCAAATTGAAAGTGTTTTAAATAGAACATAGGCTCAAAGTTGTGTTTTAATTATGTCTTCAATTAGGTTTTTTATCAGTTTAGGGATTTCAATTCCTAACCCTTTTTCCTCTCTATTCTTTTTTTCTTTTGAATTGAGGGAAACAATCATAAAAAATCAAATTCCACAAGTTTTGTAAGAAAAATATTGTGGATATGGATGGGTTTCGTAGTGGAGATAGTATTGAAGAGTCTCCAAACCCTAAAATATGACAACAACCCTACAGGTTTTACTTTAGCTTCAAGCTTGGCTTAATTTGATATCTAGGTTTGCTTAGCAGATCTGATTTAGATTTGCTTAGATTTGGCCAGTTTAGTTCTAGAATGACATGCACCAAGTGCATAGGCCAATGGTGCTAATAATACTTATACTCTCGATGCCAATGTGGAGGAGATCTTTGTTGCACTAATCTCTTTTTTTATCACATGTTTGGCTTATTTAGAGAGGCCAATGCTGGTCATGCCATTAGAGTTCATGCTGTAGCTTTTGGCAAAAGCCATGGTGTTTTTTTAATGGTTTATTTTTTGTTCCTATGTTTTTGAAAGGCCTAAGAATGGGCCTGGTGATTAATGTTTATTGAATTATTTGGATTAAATTTAAAATTTTAAATGGATTATTTGGGCTAAATTTATTTCATTGAGGGTTACTCTAAATTTATTTTGTTAGATTGGTAATCTTTTCAAGTTCTGCCACTCCTGTAAGAGTCTCTTGTAGGATTAAACATGGTTTGTATCTCATACAAAACATATGCAGCGGAAAATTAACGGATCTACTTCATTCACAATCGATAACATGCACTATGTAAGTTTCAGAATTCAAGAACAAGAGAGCGTACCTTGGAGCGATGAAATTCAAAACCAAAGATCAGAAGTTCTCGGGAACACTTTCAATCTTCACTCTAGTTCCACTTTACGCCCAAGATACAAGGTCTTTCAATCAGTTTCAAAGGGAGAATGTCAAAGTGTCTAACACACCTTACACCACTTCGCAATGATGTTCTAGTAATTCTCTTTTAAAAATTATGTATGTTTCTCCCTTTGTATCTAACTGATTATCTAATTGGACTGGCCTTTTGGGCCTTTCCAATTGGGTTTTAGTATGTGGCTTACAGTGGGACCAAAAGAGACCAATAAGACATTAGCTCAAGTGGGCCTTGGGCTTTTTAGTCAACTCTTGACAAGTCCAAAGTTACCTTTAATTATATTTAATACCACTATATAAATATAATTTCACTTTAGGCCTTACTTATAAATTATATCCCAAGACTTTATTGTACATGTAACCCCTTCATAAAATATTCGTAGTAATACAAAGTCATAAATGTAGACTGCCACTTTGTAGATTACTACATCTTAATCCTTGAGTACCTGGTTTAACACTTTATGTTATTCATTATATATTTATGAAATCCAATTCCATAAATATATAAACTTTAGTAATTATTTACCAAAGTAGTTAGGCCTAACATTCTGAATAACAAATCCATTAAACCTGTCTCAAGGAAATATTTTGTATCTCTGTTAAGAGACGATGAATTCCATCTTGAGAATACATGTTCCATCAACACTAAATGTGGCTGCCCAACATACTGAGGTTTTGACCGTTACTTTAGATCTCACTCCTGATATATCAAAGCAACCTACATTTCATGATCAAGTCCATTATCCTCTCATTAAGTGTTCATGCAAATAGAAGTCGTGAGATTTATTATTCAATTGACAGTCATTAGGAGAACAATAAATCTCATAGCAGTCCAATTCAATATGTCTTAACTCTTAAAATATATCAACACATCAACTAGAAGTCTCCACTTCCATGATCAAGACAAATCATCTTAGTTGATATGTTATGGTCTTCGCAGATGAAACGCCTAATTTCATCACAGACAACGAACTAAAATTCTGAGTTTACAAAGAACTTGTGACTTATATCTTCTGTGACTAAATCACATAAATCACATACTATGCATCTCATGGACTATATGATAATGTCCGAATATTCATGTTACCATTATTTTAGATTATAATAAAATAACTTTATTAAACATAACATTAAGTCATACATAATGTCATAAATAATAACATACATAGCATCATACAATAGGATTTAAGGGCACTAATCCTAACAATCTCCCACTTGGCCTAAAGACTATTGTGCACTAATCTAACTCCCACCTCCTTCAAATGTGACTCGAAAGTCCTTTGGGGCAAGGCTTTGGTAAAGGGATCCGCTAGATTCTTTGCACCATCAATCTTTGCTACTACCACATCTCCACGAGTAACAATGTCTCAAATGATGTGATACTTTCTCTCTATGTGCTTTCCTTTCTTGTGATTCCTTGGATCCTTGGATTGTGCAACAGCTCTACTATTGTCGCAAAACAATGTGATGGAAACTTGCTCAATTCTTACAACACCAAGATCAGAAAGGAATTTCTTGAGCCAAACAGCCTCCTTTGCTGCTTCACAAGCAGCAACATATTCGGCTTCCATGGTGGAGTCCGCAATGCAAGATTGCTTAACACTCCTCCAGCTTATGGCTCCACCTTCCAAGGTGAAAACACTACCCGACGTGGACTCTCTGAAATCTAGATCCGACTGAAAATCTGAATCTGTATAGCCAATAAGAATCAAATCCTCACACCGGTAAACAAGCATATAATCTCTCATTCTCCTAAGATACTTAAGAATATGCTTTACAACTTGCCAATGTTTAGGTCCTGGATTTGATTGATATCGGCTGACCATGCCAACTGAATAACAAATATCCGGTCTAGTACAAAGCATGGCATACATGAGACTTCCTACTGCAGAAGCATAAGGAACTTGTCTCATCATGTTTTCTTCCTCTTGAGTCTTAGGCCTTTGGTCATCAAAAAGAGAAACTCCATGTCTAAAAGGAAGTAATCCTTTTTTGGAGTTTTGTATGCTAAACTGTTCTAGAACCTTATTTATATATCCAGCTTGTGACAAACCCAACATCCTATTCTTTCGATCTCGCCAAATCTTGATCCCTATAATATAGTTAGCTTCGCCCAAGTCCTTCATATCAAATTGGCTAGACAACCAAACCTTTACTGATAACATTACCCCTACATCATTTCCAATGAGTAGAATATCATCAACATAAAGCACTAGGAACATTACTACTTTGTCTTGATGTCTCTTGTACACACATGGTTCATCAAGATTTTGTTCAAAACCAAACGATTTGATTGCCTGATCAAATCTGATGTTTCATGACCTAGATGCTTGCTTAAGTCCATAAATAGACCTTTTCAACTTACATACCATATGCTCTTGGTTCTTTGTTATGAAACCTTCTGGTTGCATCATGTAGAGTTCTTCTTCAAAATTGTCATTAAGAAATGCAATATTGACATCCATTTTCCAAATCTCATGATCATAATGAGCAACAATGGATAAGAGAATTCTGATAGATTTAAGCATGGCTACTGGCGAAAAAGTTTCATCATAGTCAATGCCTTTTTTTTGTGTATACCCTTTCGCCACTAGTCTTGCTTTAAAGGTTTCAACCTTTCCATCTATCCCTCTCGTCCTCTTGTAAACTCATTTGCAACAAACAGGTTTAATGCTGTTAGACACCTTTACAAGATACCAAACTTGGTTGGAATACATAGAATCTAATTCTGATTTCATAGCTTGAACCCAATGATGTGCATCTATATCATTTATTGCTTCATTATAAGTGCAAGGATCCGATTCAGCCTCTTCTGAGATAGCTTCATAAGTTTCTCCCAAACCTATGAATCTTCTAGGAGGCCGAACAATTCTCCCACTACAACGAGGCACCTGAGTACTAGACATATCATAAGTAGTATCTTGTGGTGTATCCAATACGACCACATCATCCCTACTTTCGTCCAATGATTGTTTATTTACAGACTCATTCATTTCAGCCAATAAAACTCTACTTCTAGGAGTAAAATTATTCATATAGTCATTTTCCAAAAATTTAGCATTTGTACTAACAAAAATTTTGTTATCCTTACGACTATAGAATAAATAACCCCTATTTTTTTTTGGATAACCCACAAGCAAACACACTTCTGATTTTGGTTCCAGGCTTCCCTTTTAACACATGTGTTGGACAACCCTAAATGTGGAGATATTTCATGCTAGGCTTACGCCCACTCCACAATTCCATGGGTGTTTTGGGAACAGACTTTGATGGAACTAAATTCAATAGATGCATTGCTGTATCTGAGGCATACCCCCAAAAAGAAATTGGTAAAGTTGAGTAACTCATCATGGACCTAACCATTTCCAAAAGAGTTATATTCCTTCTCTCTGCTACACCACACTACAACAAAATGTATTTTCAGTGACGAAAAAATTCGTCACTAAAAGTCCAGTTTTTCGTCACTAAGAACCTTTAGTGACAAAATCAGACTTTTAGTGACGAAATTCATTTCGTCGTTGAAACCCCGTCACTAAAAGTCCCGGTGACGAAAAATTTCGTCACTAAAAGTCCGATTTGATTTAAAAAAAAAAAAAACTTTTAGAGACGAAAACATTTCGTCACTAAATGTTTTCCTCACTAAAAACACCATTCAGTGATGAAAATATTTTGTCACTAAAAACACTTTAGTTTATTAAATCATATTTAGTGACGAATAATTTCGTCATTAAAACTAATTTCGGATACATATAGTGACAAAAAAGTTCGTCACTAAAACTATTTTTAAGAAAATCCATGCACATATAGTGACGAAAATTTTCGTCACTAAAACCATTTCTTACAAAATTTTGCTACATTTAGTGACGAAATATTTCGTCACTAAAACTTATTTTCTGTTTTTATTTTTTTCATGGCTTTGATATTAACCTGTAACCTGTTATTACATTACTAAAACCTCACATTTGAATAATACATTTATTTCAACACATTTATAAAAAAAAGATCCATACATTCCACAAGTAAAAAATAAAACAAGTATCCAATTCAAACTCCTTCCATACAATAATTGTTTGCAATACATACAATAATTCGTCATATTTTATAACAATACAAAAATGTTAGCATAATATAATTAATCTAACGGAAGATGTCTTCATATGTCTTCAAGTAATGCCAAAAGTAAATCCTCTAAAAGCCACCAATAAGAAATCTGCACAAATATAAAAACAATACTACATTAAAATCGTAAAGTAAAAACATTAACTATGTTATAAGAAACATTTCTAACAATGCATTAAGAGTAGCCACACCAATAAATTAAAATCACAACTCCTAATGTATAAATTGTAGAAAGCAAATATAGATTTTCATGTGTAATATAATACAATTAGTTGACAACACTAGCTCTATTCCCCCATAGCTCTATTTTCATGTGCAAATATAGATTTTGGCTAAGCTTTGGTCTTTGACTTTCACAAATCTGAGCCTCTTTCTATTCCCCCACAGCAACCCAAACATTCACTAACCTTGTCATCACATTCAACCAAAAACCTTGTCACCAATACTATATAAAAAAAAAAGCACTCAGCTTATGTCACCAATGGGGATTCATCAAAAGCCTTTACAAACTATATACAAAGAAAATTCAATTGATGGGTCTCCTATTAACCAAACTCATATAGCCAACAAACTAATAATATCAACAAAGTGCACAGAGAGATAAACTCCAAAAACAATTCATTTATGTCACCATGTCCATTCCTAAAGTATTATGCATTAATTTGACTTAAAAAAGGTTCCTATCAGAAACGCATTTCCTATAAAATGAAAAAAAAAAAAGAAAAAAAGAAGAAGAAGAAGAAGAAAGCAGCCAGTTTAGCTCAAACATTAAAAAAATTTCAACGTGTATATCACCCAAGCAAGATGGAATCAATTTAAAACTAGAATCATCCAAACAATAAGAACCATAGAAATAAAAAGAATTACAGCAATTGATAAGTACGTATATAAGAAACTTTCTTCACAACCATTACACAGTAAATATCAAATACTCAAACTAAACAAAAATGCATATACCCATTACTGTATCAAACAAAGAAATACCCAAAGGAACTAGAATCATTAAACAAAAATTAACAAAAAAATTAACTCAAAAGGGGAAAAAAAATACCCAGGCTTGGGGGTGGGAGGCGAAAGGTCGCCGGCTGGGTGGAAGGCGAAGGGTTGCCGGAAGCGTCACAAACTGAAGCGTCGCCCAATGAAGGATGAAGTGTTGCCGGCGAGCTGAAGCGTCGCCAACGATCGGCGGCCTGAAGTGTCGCAGAGCGCGACGTTTTAGGTCGCCGATCGTTGGCGACCTTCAGCGTCGCGAAAGGTCGCCAACGATCGGCGACCTGAAACGTCACGATCCGCGATGCTTCAGGTCGCAGATCGCGACGCTGAAGCGTCGCCAATGATCGGTGACCTGAAGCATCGCCAATGATCGGCGACCTAAAGCGTCGCTGATCGCGCCGCTGAAGCATCGCAGATTGCAACACTGAAGCGTCACCAACGATCGGCGACCTAAAGCGTCGCGATCTACGACCTGAAGGGTTGCCGATCGCGTCGCTAAAGCATCGCCAATCGCCGGCGACCTGAAGTGTCGCCGTTGAGCATGATCAGCGACGGTGGCTTCACATGTGATTTGGGTTTTTTTGGTTTTTGACCGAAATGGCTCTTGGTTTTTTTTTTTTTTACAGAAATGGCTCTTGGGTAGTGAAATGTTTTGTGGTTTAGCTGGGTTTTGAAATTAGGCTTTTAAGGTTTTAGTGACGAATTTCAGTTTCGTCACTAAAGACCGGGCTTTGTTAAGATTTTTAGAGACGAAATTCATATTTCGTCGCTAAATCATATTTTTAGTGACAAATTGTGATTTCGTCACTAAAAACATATAAGTGCAAAACTATTATTATTTTTAGTGACGAATATTTTTCGTCGCTAATTCTTCTTTATAGTGACGAAAAGATTTTCGTCACTAATATTATCCACTGCAATACCTACAGTGACGAAATATTTCGTCATTAAAAATTTCAACTTTTAGCGACGAAATATTTCGTCACTATAGACTAATTAAACTCGCGCCAAAGTTTCCCTCCATTGGCGCCCATTTTTCAAATCACAATAGCGACAAAATTCATTTTTTGTCACTAAATGTTATAATTTTTTTCATTATTAGTGACGAAATTTATATTTCGTCGCTAAAGCTATATTTTTATCAACGAAAAATATTTCCTCACTAATTTTCATCACTAAAAATGCATTTTGTTGTAGTGCCATTTTGTGGAGGAGTTCCAGGTGCAATCAATTGGGATACAATCCCATTTTGAATTAGGTAATCCTTGAAATCCCCAAGAAGGTATTCCCCACCTCGATCAGATCGAATGACCTTTATGTGTTTACCCAATTGATTCTTTACTTCAGCCCTAAATTCTTTGAACTTTTCAAAAGCTTCGGACTTCCGTCTTATTAGGTACACATAACCATATCTTGAGTAATCATCCGTGAAAGTGATGAAGTACTCATAAACTTCTTTTGCTTGGGTTGACATAGGACCACATACATCTGTATGAACTAATTCAACCAATTCTTGTGCTCTTCTACCTTTTGCATTAAAAGGTCGTTTGGTCATTTTACCTTCTAAACAAGATTCGCAAACAGGAAATTCATCAAAGTCCATGGACTGTAAAAGTCCATCTTTGATTAGTCTTTGAATCCTATTTGAATTAATATGACCCAAACGCAAGTGCCAAAGATATGCATCATTTGTAGAAGGAAATTTTCTCTTTAATGATTTTGCATGAGAGCTACTATCTAATTCAGAATTATGTAATTCATGCTTATCAGGAATTAAAATATAAAGACCATCCACAATATTGCCAGAACAGATAAACATTTTATCCTTCTTTATTACAACATTGTCCTTTAGGATAACACAATACCCATGTTTACCTAAGTAAATAGCAGAAATTAAATTCCTACGAACATTAGGTACAAATAGACAGTCTTCCAATATTAAAACACTAGACTCAAAACACAAATTAACAACACCAACAGCTACAACCGGAATCCTGCTCACATCAGCCAAAGTAAGAAACAATTCCCCTTCATTCAGCTTTCTGGTCTCTTGAAATCCCTGCAAAGAATTGCAGATATGATTAGTACAACCTGAATCCACATACTAGGAATCTGTGGGATTCTGTACCAAACATATTTCAAGAAGAAAAGAAGTTCTCATACCCTTGTTCTTGGCAGCCTTAAACTTTGGACAATTTCTCTTCCAATGTCCTTTTTTACCACAATGGAAATACTTTCCTTTGAGCTTCTTTCCTTTGTCGGCAACCCCTAAGGCAATTTGCTTACCCTCTTACTTAGTGAAGTCCTTCTTCTTCTTCTTCTTCTTCTTACCCTTGCCTTTCGACTTAGGTTGAGAAGTAGAAGCTTCACCCACATTGACTTCAACACTAGAAGTACCAAGGATGCCTTCCGCCGCCACTAACTCATTCATTATTTCAGACAAGGAATAAACCTTTTTGTTCATATTATAATTCAGTCTGAATTCCTTGAATGATTTTGGTAGTGACTGGAGTATCATATCCACTTGGGATTCTCCATCAATGTCGGCACCTAAAACCTCTAATGTATTCATATTAGAGATCATTGTAAGACAATGCTCCTTAACTGAAGTACCTTCAGCCATTTTGGTATTATAAATTTGCCTCATGGTTTCTTGCCTTGCTGAACAGCCTTGCTCACCAAACATCACCTTCAGACTATGCATAATGTCCGAAGCTAGTCCTACATCCTGCATTTAATGCTGTAGAACATTTGAGATAGATGATAGGATATAGCACTTGGCCATCTCATTAGATTTCTGTCAACGATCATATCGTTGTTTTTCCTCAAAAGGAGCATCTAATGAAAGAAAGCTAGGACATGGTTGAGTAAGCACATATTTGTGCTCTTTAGCTGTTAACACAATGTCTAAATTTCTTTTCCAGTCAACATAGTTGGATCCAGTCAGTTTGTTTTGATTAAGAATAGAAACAAGTGGGCTAAATGATGCCATGTTCAAATCTGAAAATAACAAACATGAATATAATAAGTAAACTGGACATTATCAATTTAGCATATAAGCATATAAACATATAATATGGAACCTTAATAAAACCATAAAATAATATATGCAATGACAACCCAATCCATGTTTAAAATTCCTTGGAAGCAAGTAAATTATAAACACTAAGATTGATTGAGAACTATTCTCATTATTAGCGCTATCATGATAACTCTTATCAAACACTAATAATATGTCGCTTTTTCTTTAGCCTCTAAGTAATAATGACATAGCTCCGAAGGGAGGTTAACATTATACTTAGTCTAGTGTACACCATTGACTGAATTTTATGTGAGTCATTAAGTAACTCCACGGTAGCGTGGTCGTTCCTAATGTAAAAACACATATTATCCATCATCAAGAAGTTTAATCTGTAGTACCATGAATTAAACACCCTACGAAGGGAGCAAGGCATATACGCCAATGTGAGTAGGGGTGTCAATTTGGGTTAGCGTGTCGGGTTCGTGTCGTGTCGAGGTAGGGGTATTCTACTAAATGACTCAACTCTAACCCGACCCATTTAATAATCGTGTCAGGATCCTTCAACCCTAACCCGACCTGTTAATAAGGCGGGTTGACTTGACCCAACCCATTTAACATGCTTAATAAACGAGTCGTGTTGGGTTGACACGAATATAACACAACCCATTTCAAGATTAGAAATAATTTTTTTTACATCTCAAAAAGCAATGCATACACTTCAAGTCTTCAACCCACGTTCAAAATAATATAGTTCAACAAAAATATAATATTCATCTAGAAATAAGTTCTTTACACTCCAAAAGAAGTGCAACACTTCAGCCCAAATTCAAAATAACATAGTTTAACAAAAATAAAATAACATAGTTCAACAAAAATATAATATCCTTGGAACTCGCCAAATGCTAAGTATCAATATTGAAAAAATTTGAGCAAATAGTAGACTGATCTTGACTATGACCACGATTATCATCCATAGATTCTTTGTTGAAATCCAAATTCATAACATCTTCCACAAGCTCATCCAATTTCATTTGTGCAAGTTCTATGCCAAAAAAAAAAAAGTATTAGTAGTTACAAAATATGATCATGCATCAACAGTTTTACAAGAACTAAATAATAATAATGTGAGAGTAATAATAACTAATTAAACAAATAAGATTACCTTTCTCTCCATACAACCAATCTCTAGTGCAAACCAATGCTTCAACAGTGTCCGGCCTCAATGAACTCCTAAATTGATCAATCACTCTCCCACCAACACTAAAAGTAGACTCTGAGGCAACAGTAGAAATAGGAACACTCAAAACATCACGAGCCATGGAAGCTAATTCAGGGAATCGGAACTGATTTGCTTTCCAAAATGAGAGAATATCTAAGTTTGCACGCCTGTCCACTCTTGGCTCATCCAAATAGAGTTCTAATAGACTTTTTTGTGAATGGGCAGACTTTTCATTGATTTCAAATGAATCAAATTCCTAAATAAACAACAATGTCAATAAATATCACTCCTACAAAAGAGCAAATAACTTATCAAATTAAAATAAAAAATAGCAATATAAAATAACATATTAAATTAAAATAATTTTTACCTGCATAACTGCTCTAGTCTCTTTGCTAAAAGATTGAATTGGACTCACATGAACAACCTTTCCACCACGTTTTCTAGTAGCTGCTGATGTTGTAGGAGCATTACTTGCATATTCCAAGTAAAGAGAAAATAATTTCTCACGCACATTCAAATATGCAGGGGAACCACTATATCCATAAAGCTTCTTATAGCAAAAATCCACAAACTAAAGCTTATAACGAGGGTCCAAAGTAACTGCTATAGCTAGTAGTACATTGAAGTCCAACCAATGCTTCTTAAACTTGGCAAGCATTTGGATTGCCATTCTTCTCATGTACTCATCTTCGTTCTCCATTTGTTGCCTCAAGGTTAGATAAATCATGAACACTGATGGAAAGTACAAATTGGCAGCAGGATATTTGGTTCCAGAAAATGCACAAGTAGCATCATAAAAAACAGCCAAGAATTTGTCAATCTTTTCTATCTTACTCCACTCATCAACAGTGGGGCAATTCTTATAATTGGAGTCCGTCAATTCTAAGTGGCAAAAAGCGCGCTTGTAGTAAAGAGCATTCTCAATCATAAGAAAGGTAGAATTCCACCTAGTGGGAACATCTTGTCTTAAGCCTCTCTTACCATCTAAAGACATTTGATTCACCGACTCTAAAATTTTTTGCTTCCTCACTTGTGAACCTTTCACATATTTAACACTTTCTCGAATTTTTTGGATAGCAATATCAATCTCCTTTAAGCCATCTTGTACTATTAAATTAAGAATATGAGCACAACAACGAAGATGAAAAAATTCACCATTACAAACAAGTGCTTTCCTAATACTCAACTGAGTTCTCAAGATGTCAACAGAAACATCATTAGAGGAGGCATTATCTAATGTCACAGAGAACACCTTGTTCTCAATTTCCCACTCACAAAGCAAATTATACATTTTCTCAGACAAAGAAACTCCATTGTGTGGTGGAGGCATAAAGCAAAAATTCAACACCCTTTTTTGTAGAACCCAGTTTCTATCAATGAAATGTGTAGTAATGCACATATATCCATCAGTGATTACAGAAGTCCACAAATCAGATGTTAAACTAATTCTACTTGGAGCATTTTTTAACATGAATTTAATCTTTTCTTTCTCCCTTCTATGCATCTTAAGCAAATCAGCCCTAGCAGTATTTCTAGTAATAATGGTAGCTTCAAGGCATAAATAAGCAATTATAGCTCTTATGGCAGTATACTCAACAAAACGAAATCGTAATTCATGCATAACAATAGCAGCAACAAGCAACTCCCTAAATTTATCAAGTTCAAATTTAGATACAGCCCCACAATTTTTACTTAAAAGTAATTGACCCACATCTCGTGTATCTCTTCTCACACATGTTTCCAAATGACGCTTTAAGTTTCCAGTTCCGTAATTACCTGGAACCAAGTAAACAAGTCCACATCTCTTACATGTGCATCTTGGCTTCTTGTCTGGTCCAGGAGAAATCATTTCAAAGTGTGGCCAAACTAGTGAAGTTTTCCTACGCCTTTTCTTTTTTTGACCCTCCATTAGAACTGTTACATCTTCCAAGTCATCAACTTCTTCCTCAGTTATAATTTCCACATCATTTGTATTTTCCACGTTATTGCTATTATTGGTTTCCTCCATCTATACCTACACAGTTTACAAAATGCAAATAAACAACACATTACAATACAAATATAAACACTGTTCTTGACGTTTTATTCTTATTTCCATCACAAACACTTTTTAATTCTATAATTTGCAACATATGAAAGACACTTCAAAAAATAATATACGGATCCAAGGGAATTAACGCATGTTTATGAGATGGCCAACAAGCATAATGTCAAGTTGTCTTAATAAGAGAAAAAGCATTCCAGGACACCAATCATTCATCACATGTAAAAGTCAGCCTAAGGGTAGCTGAGTGCTGGCGGAAGTGCAACACTTCCATCAACCAGGCTACTAAACAGTGTAGAGAGTGCGAGCCAAAATACCAAGAATCCCATAGACAATGGTTGCAAACCTTCCAACAACTAAATTCCATCAGATTTATTTCTTATTTCATAACAAATATTCTGTCTTGTTCTGTTTTAGAACAAAAAAAAATTTCAATTGCCCGGTGCCACTTGCCATCACTACATATGTAAGTTCTCCACAAGGCATATAAAAGTGCAAATAACAAAAGCCAAACAAAAAATTGGAGACTAAAAGAAAATACGGTCCCATCATCACATTCCAAATCATACCAACATCAATTGGACTAGTCCAGTCTTATTATCATTCAAAGAAACTAAAACAATTGGGCCATATGTTCAAACTTCAAAGTTTATTGTACAAAAGCTGAAAAGCATTATGCAGAAAAAAAAAAAAATAGAGAGAGAGAGATAACCGGCTGGAGAGTTTAGTTTACACTTGAGTATGAGAATTGGCGTGTGAAAAAAAGTACAGCTGAAATAAAATAAAAAAATTAGATATTTATAAGAAGGTTTAGAGGTTTAGGGTTTGTAGGGTTTAGAGATTTAGGGTTTGTAAAGTTTCAATTTTCAATTATATCCCTTGTAAATTTTTGTAATTACTCACTTTTATTTTTAAATTTAAAATATATGTTGGATATAAAAGGAATTTGACAAATCTAAAATAAAATAAATATTTATTTTTTATATGAGTTAAACGGGTTGTGTTAAGCGAGTCATTTCAGGTTTGACCCAAATAAATTGGCGTGTCAAATGTGTCTATTGCGGGTTACACAGGTTGACCCGCTTATGACCTGTTTCTTATCGTGTCGCTTTCGGGTCGACCCGTTTATGACCCAAACCCATTAAAGCTCAACCCTAACCCGAAAAAACCCGTGTCGGGTTCGTGTCGTGTTTGCGGGTTGGGTCGAACATTGACACCCCTAAATGTGAGGTGCTTAATCACACTACTATAAACCATTAATGGAGGCCGTGAGATCCAACCCTTGTATCTCTCTCGCACTAGATGTTTTAGAATAAAGGTTTTTAAATATAAAACATGCAGAAGCTAATTACACATAACCTTGCTCTTTATACATATGAAAACACTTAGAAAAAATTCTGATATTCTTTCTTTCGATCGATCGAATGTGCCACTCGATCGATTGAAAAGTTTAAAAAATTTGAACTTGACCATCTGACTTGTTCGATTGATACTCGATTGCCTCTCGATCGATCGAAAAACAAATTCGATCAATCGACTAGCAATTGAAAATCAATCGATTTAAAAAGCCTGATCATTGTTTCACTCGATCAATGGAAAGTGATTTTCAATCGATTGAAACTCGTGAAACTCGAATTTCCAAATTTTCTCTAAGGCAGTTTTCAACAGGTTTTTATGAACAAACAGCCTTCATATGAACATAAAAAATAGAGATTGATATCTAAACTGATTTCCATTGATGTTGTAGCCTTAAAGTTCAAATTAACATACTTAATATCAAACTTAAACAACATCATAACATCAATTTCAATTTTCATGAAAACATAATTTCAATCACCATGCAGAAAATCAATCAAATAACTTTCTAACATCATGAAATTATCATTCTTGATTCCAAAACTCACAAAACATGTTATGCAAATTGGAAATTGAAGACCGCTCTGATACCAATTGTAGGATTAAACATGGTTTGTATCTCATACAAAACATATGCAGCGGAAAATTAACGGATCTACTTCATTCACAATCGATAACATGCACTATGTAAGTTTCAGAATTCAAGAACAAGATAGCGTACCTTGGAGCGATGAAATTCAAAACCAAATATCAGAAGTTCTCGAGAACACTTTCAATCTTCACTCCAATTCCACTTTACGCCCAAGATGTGTGGTCTCTCAATTAGTTTCAAAGGGAGAATGTCAAAGTGTCTAACACACCTTACACCACTTCGCAATGATGTTCTAGTAATTCTCTTTTGAAAATTATGTATGTTTCTCCCTTCGTATCTAACTGATTATCTAATTGGACTGGCCTTTTGGGCCTTTCCAATTGGTCTTTAGTATGTGGCTTGGAGTGGGACCCAAAGGGACCAATAAGACACTAGCTCCAATGGGCCTTGGGATTTTCTATCAACTCTTGATAAGTCCAAAGTTACCATTAATTATATTTAATACCACTATATAAATATAATTTCACTCTAGACCTTATTTATAAATTATATCCCAAGACTTTATTGTACATGTAACCCCTTCATAAAATATTCGTAGTAATACAAAGTCATAGATGTAGACTGCCACTTTGTAGATTACTACATCTTAATCCTTGAGTACCCGGTTTAACACTTTATGTTATTCATTATATATTTATGAAATCCAATTTCATAAATATATAAACTTTAGTAATTATTTACCAAAGTAGTTAGGCCTAACATTCTGAAAAACAAACCCATTAAACTTATCTCAAGGGAATATTTTGTATCTCTGTTAAGAGACTATGATTTCCATCTTGAGAATACATGTTCCATCAACACTAAATGTGGTTGCCCAACATACTGAGGTTTTGACCGTTACTTTAGATCTTACTCCTGATATATCAAAGCAACCAACATTTCATGATCAGGTCCATTATCCTCTCATGATTAAGAGTTCATGCAAATAGAAGTCGTGAGATTTATTATTCGATTGACAGTCGTTAGGAGAATAATAAATCTCACAGCGGTCTAGTTCAGTATGTCTTAACTCTTAAAATATATCAACTAGAAGTCTCCACTTCCATGATCAGGACAAATCATCTTAGTTGATATGTTATGGTCTTCGTAGATGAAACGCCCAATTTCATCACCGACTATGAACTAAAATTCTGAGTTTATGAAGAATTTGTGACTTATATCTTCTGTGACTAAATCACATAAATCACATTACTATGCATCTCATGGACTATATGATAATGTCCGAATATTCATGTTACCATTATTTTAGATTATAATAAAATAACTTTATTAAACACAACATTAAGTCATACATAATGTCATAAATAATAACATACATAGCATCATACAATAGGATTTAAGGGCACTAATCCTAATATCTCTCTCTTTGTCCATTTGTTTTGTCTCTAATTTCTTCTTCTATCTTTTTATTTTTATTCTTATTTTTATTTTTAATTGAAGTTGATGCATTGATTTAGATCGTGGTTTCAGAATTTTCAGTGATATATGGGTTGTGCGTTGAAGATAGATTTTGTTTATGGGGTTCAATAAAAATTTTAGGCATAGTTGATTTGATGCTATATAGTTATTGATTTTGTTTTAGAAAATCTATAGATTTTTGTCGTTAGTTCATTTGATTTTTGAAAATTTTTAAGAAGTGGATTATCAATTTAACTTTGTAGAGTTGTGTTACAAAATAATAGGTGGTTGCTGAGGAGCTTTTGTACGTAGAGAACTAATCGTGTGGGAAGGTATGCAGTCAATGAATAATTTTGATTGAGGAATTAGACATTTTTTGACAAATACAATACTTTGTCTTATATAACACTTGGTAAAGGTATGATATAAAACATGTTGTTATTCTATGCATGTTTGATGTCCTTAATTGTGTCTTCATTGTCATTGTTGCTGGTGATGTATTGTTTATAGTGAAAAATATCAGTTTTCATTTAACATGGCTTTGGATTCCCTTTAGGTTAATATTTATGTTTTCTGAGTTTGTACATACTAGTTGTTTGATTAAATGTCTTGGAGACATGGGTTTATTGTTGTTAAGATTTCTTATTTGGAATTTGTTGTTTTTTAGGTAGAAGAAGCGATAGTGATACCCAAAATTGGCCATGAAAAGGATTATACAAGTCAAAGGTTCAATAGTTTTGCAGGTTACTATGCATCTGGACATAATGTTTGAGCATGAGATTTACTATTATTTGTGTGCTCCTTATGCATTCTAGGAAATGTGAGCTATACTTCAATTCATAAACTATTTTGAGAAGAGTTTCTAATTACAAAACAAAGATTGAGCACTAAATACATGTTTTATCAAGCAGAATAAAGAAAAGACCTAATCAAATCACATTTTCATGCTTGCGTTTGGCATCCAATTATGCAAAAGAGAAGTAGTGATTCTGCATGTATATTTAAAGTTATAAGCTTAAGTATTATAGCTGAAATTATGATTTCCCACTTGAAAGCCCATGATAGTGCATTGGTTTTTGGGTTTTATTGAAAATTTAGGAGAGGTCACATGACTGTATACCCACCCAAAAGTAAACTCCTAAGGAATTATATAGTCAAAGATCTCAATAAAAACTACAACCAAATGCATATCATTTGGGCCAAGGGTGTGAGACCACTCCATAAACATATTCATGCATGATATTTTAGCATACATAAGGGCTCTAATGTTTAAGTTGGAGGTGATGCTTTCTATTGATACAAGTTTGAATTCTGCTAGAGGCCTTCATTTTTCTTCATTTAAATCAGTCTGCCTCCCTCTGCCTTTCTTTATGGTTCTTGGTTGGATATAGCTCTAGAATATTTAAATTGCTACTACACAATTTGAATAATAGACAACATTAATATTTTCAATTTTGAATAGGGATATTTAATGACAAAATTAAGTTGGAAAAAACTGACACACATTTAATTTTGAGCTTGAACTATCCTTAAAATTTGTTTCTATTGACTTCATGGCTTCTATTATATTGTTTTTTACTTAAGGTTTTATATAGGTGTTGAAGGTATTATTGGGGCTGCTGTTTCTAAAGATAGCATCCTAAGGCTGTGGAAGGTAATTAGAAGAAGCCAATATGCAATAACTCAACTGGCAAAGAAGGAAAGCTACTAATTAAAGTAATAGAATTAAACCTTTGTGCATTAATGTTTTTTTTTTTTGGTAGCTTATGCCTAAGTTTTTGTTGGCTTGGTTCCTTATTTCTTTGCCATAGTGAAACATTCTCTATCTTTGTTTTTGCTGTTTATATGTTTTGTTGACTTGGCAAGCGCAGGGGAAAGTTTCCAAAATCTTATTAAACTTGCAAGATTATGAATACCCACACACCATTTTGATATATAATTCTTTTTCTCTCTCCCAATTCAGTTATGTCAATCTCCCAGATTATTTTTGTACAAGGTCAGTATTATGCGGAAGCAACAAGTTGATTCATTTAAGTTTCTAATATATTTTAGTTACTGATTGCTATGTAAGTTTCATAGTTTTGGCTTGCAGAATTCGTACTTTTGAAAATTGAATATAATTGCAATTCACCCTATTTGTTTAGGTTATTTGTTGCGTTATAAGAACATAATACGTTCTCTATGGTGATTAAAAAGCTTCCCCTTGCTTTCAAGAGGTACCAAATCAAATAAATATAAGACATGTTGATGAGTAACAGTTGCATAATACCTCTCTTTGAATCTTTCTAAGAAACATTGTCCATTTGATTTACACCATCTTTGTTTGTTTGTTTCTCTCCTTAGTTTTTCGATGCAATTTTCTTCCCTTTGTAAACTTGAATTTTTTTTTTTTTAAGGTTTCTTTGTCGGGTATTATTAGTGCTACTTTTGTTAGGTTTTTTCTTTTGTTCATCTTAATGAAACATTTTTCTGTGATTTTTGTTTCTCTGTAAACCCGAGTGGCTCTTTTTTTTTTTTTTTTCCTGACAAACAAGTGGTTTTGTTTGAAAAAACCTAAAAGATTTGTTCAATTTGTATAAATTGTAAAATTTGACAGTTTATTGTTCTTTGTACAAATTTAATTGCTTTGTAGGTTTTGGTCGATACTTTATTTATTCTATGGAAGAGAATGATGGGTGGCAAAAGCTTATAAAAAGAGGGGTTCACACTGAAGAGACTGCAATACCAAGTTATATGTCTTTAGTAAACTTTGGTACTTGGTCTTATTATCATTTGATGGTGGGCATGGTATTCTGTTTTTTATTTCAGTTGTGTTATATTGATCTTGGACTTTCAAGTGGGGAAGAGATGGAGCTACTCAAGGGAATAGATAACATCTTTCTCAAATTATAAAGGAATTTGTCTCACTTTATTGCTTCTTTAAGGTACTATTTATCTATTTCATCATCTCATTAAACTCATTCCATGCCTTTTAGTTTTCATAATGAATAATATTCTAGAGTATTTCTGTTGGTGTTTATGCCCTAAAATCCAATTTATTGGCATGTCATAAATAATTAAATTGTTTAATTATATGAGACTATTTATAAATGAACTAATGGGACATTATCTTAGTCCATGAGATGCATTATATGTGATTTATGTGATATAGTCACAGAAGATGTAAATCACAAGTTCGTTGTAAACTCAAAATGTAGTTCGTAGTCGGTGATGAAATTGGGCATTTCATCTGCGAAGACTATAACATATCAACTAAGATGATTTGTCTTGATCATGGAAATAGAGATTTCTAGTTGGTATGTTGATATGTTTCAAGAGTTAAGACATATTGAACTAGACTGCTATGAGATTTATTATTCTCCTAACGATTGTTAAATGAATAATAAATCTCACGACTTCTATTTACATGAACTCTTAATCCTAAGAGAATAATGGACTTGATTATGAGGTGTAGGTTGCTTTGATATATCAGGAGTGAGATCTAAAAGTCACGATCAAAACCTCAGTATGTTGGGCAGCCACATTTAGTGTTGATGGAACATATATTCTCAAGATGAAATTCATAGTCTCTTAACAGAGATACAAAATATTCCCTTGAGATAAGTTTAATGGGTTTGGTTATTCAGAGAGGCAAATTTATAATACCAAAATGGCTGAAGGTACTTCAGTGAGGGAGCATTGTCTTACAATGATCTCTAGTCTGAATACATTTGAGGTTTTATGTGCTGATATTGATGGAGAATTCCAAGTGGATATGATACTCTAGTCACTATCGGAATCATTCAAGAAATTCAGACTAAATTATAATATGAACAAAAGGGTTTATTTTTTGTCTGAATTGATGAATTAATTGGTAGCGAGGTAAGGCATCCTTGGTACTTCTAGTGTTGAAGCCAATATGGGTGAAGCTTCTACTTCTCAACCTAAGTCGAAAGGCAAGGGTAAGAAGAAGAAGAAGAAGAAGAAGAAGAAGGATTTCACTAAGCAGGATGGTAAACAAATTGCCTTGGGAATTGCCAACAAGGGAAAGAAGGCCAAAGGAAAGTGTTTCCATTGTGGTGAGAAAGGTCATTGGAAGAGGAATTGTCCAATTTTCAAAGCTGCCAAGAATAAGGGTATGAAAAGCACATTCCTTCTTGAAATATGTTTGGTACAAAATCCCACAGATTCCTGGTGTGTGGATTCAGGTTGTACTAATCATATCTGCAATTCTTTGCAGGGGTTCCAAGAGACCAGAAAGCTGAATGAAGGGGAATTGTTTCTTACCTTAGCGAATGGAAGTAGAATTCCAGTTGTAGCTGTTGGAATGTTTAATTTACATTTTAGTTCTAGAGTTTTAATGTTGGAAGACTGTTTGCTAGTACCTAATGGTCGTAGAAATTTAATTTCTGCAACTTATTTAGGTAAACATGGGTACTGTGTTATCCTGAAAGACAATGTTGTAATAAAGAAGGATAAAATGTTTATCTATTCTGGCAATATTGTGGATCGTCTTTATATTTTAACTCCTGATAAGCATGAATTATAAAATTCTGAATTAGATAGTAACTCTCATGTAAAATCATCAAAGAGAAAGTTTCCTTCTAATGATGCATTTCGTTGGCACTTGTGTTTGGGTCATATTAATTCAAATAGGATTCAAAGACTAATCAAAGATGGACTTTTACAGCCCATGGACTTTGATGAATTTCTAGTTTGTGAATCTTGGAAGGTAAAATGATCAAACAACCTTTTAATACAAAAGGTAGAAGAGCCCAAGAATTGCTCGAATTAGTTCATACAGATGTATGTGGTCCTATGTCAACCCAAGCAAAAGAAGTTTATGAGTACTTCATCACTTTCACGGATGATTACTCAAGATATGGTTATGTGTACCTAATAAGACGGAAGTCCGAAGCTTTTGAAAAGTTCAAAGAATTTAGGGCTGAAGTAAAGAATCAATTGGGTAAACGCATAAAGGTCATTCGATCTGATCGAGGTGGGGAATACCTTCTTAGGGATTTCAAGGATTACCTAATTCAAAATGAGATTGTATCCCAATTAACTGCACCTGGAACTCCTCAACAAAATGGTGTAGCGGAGAGAAGGAATAAGACTCTTTTGGAAATGGTTAGGTCCATGATGAGTTATTCAACTTTACCAATTTTCTTTTAGGGATATGCACTAAAAACTGCTATATATATTTTAAATTTGGTTCCATCAAAATTTGTTCCTAACACACCCAAGGAATTGTGGAGTGGGTGCAAGCCTAGTATGAAGTATCTCCACATTTGGGGATGTCTAGCACATATGTTGAAAGGGAAGTCTGATAAGTTGGAAGCTAAAATAGAAGTATGCATGTTTTTAGGGTATTCAAAGGAAACCAAAGGTTATTTATTCTATAATCATAAGGATAAAAAAGTGTTTATTAGCACTTATGCCAAATTCTTGGAGGATGATTATCTGAATAACTTTAATCCTAGGAGTAAAGTTGTTTTGGCTGAAATAGATGAACCTGTAGTTGAACAACCAATGGATGAAACTAGAGAGGATGTGGTTGTATTAGATACACCACAAGACACTACTCATGAGATATCTAGTACACAGGTGCCTCGTCGTAGTGGGAGAATTTTTTGGCCACCTGTGAGATTTATAAGTTTGGGAGAAACTTATGAAGCTATCATAGAAGAGGCTGAATCGGATCCTTACACTTATGAGAACGCAATAAATGATATAGATGCACATCATTGGGTCCAAGCTATGAAATCTGAATTAGATGCTATGAAATCAAGTTTGGGATCTTGTAAAGGTGTCTAACGGCATTAAACCTGTTGGTTGCAAATAGGTTTACAAGAGGAAGAGAGAGATAGATGGAAATGTTGAAACCTTTAAAGCAAGACTAGTGGCGAAAGGGTGTACACAAAAAGAAGGCATTGACTATAATGAAACTTTTTCACCAGTAGCCATGCTTAAATCTATCAGAATTCTCTTATCCATTGTTGCTCATTATAATTATGAGATTTGGCAAATAGATGTCAAGACTGCATTTCTTAATGGCAATCTTGAAGAAGAAATCTACATGTTGCAATCGGAAGGTTTCATAGCAAAGAACCAAGTGCATATGGTATGCAAGTTGAAAAGGTCCATTAATGGACTTAAACAAGCATCTAGGTCATGGAACATCAGATTTGATCAAGAAATCAAGTCATTTGGTTTTGAACAAAATCTTGATGAACCATGTGTGTACAAAAGACATCGAGACAAAGTAGTAATGTTCCTAGTTTCTTTTGGATAACCCACAAGCAAACATACTTCTGATTTGGTTCCAACTTATCAGGCTTCCCCTTTAGCACATGTGCTGGACAACCCCAAATGGGGAGATATCTCATACTAGGCTTATGCCCACTCCACAATTCCAAATGTGGTGATGACATTCTACTCATTGGAAATGATGTAGGAGTAACGTCATCGGTAAATGTTTGGTTGTTAAGCCAATTTGATTTGAAGGACTTGGGCAAAGCTAACTATATTCTAGGGATCAAGCTTTGGTGAGATCGAAAGAATAAGATGTTAGGCTTGTCACAAGCTGGATATATAGATAAGGTTCTAGAACGGTTTAGTATGCAAAACTCCAAGAAATGATTACTTCCTTTTAGATATGGAGTTTCTCTGTCTGATGACCAAAGGCCTAAGACTCAAGAGGAAAAAAATATGATGAGACAAGTTCCCTATGCTTCTGCTGTGGGAAGTCTCATGTATGCTATTCTTTGTACTAGACCGGATATTTGTTTTTCAGTTGGCATGGTCAGCCGATATCAATCAAATCCAGGACCTAAACATTGGCAAGCTATAAAGCATATTCTCAAGTATCTTAGGAGAACGAGAGATTGTATGTTTGTTTACCCGGGTGAGGATTTGATTCCCATTGGCTATACAAATTCAGATTTTTAGTCGGATCTAGATTTTAGAAAATCTACGTCGGGTTGTGTATTCACCTTGGGAGGTGGACCCATAAGTTGGAGGAGTGTTAAGCAATCTTGTATTACCGACTCCACCATGGAAGCTGAATATGTTGCAGCTTATGAAGCAGCAAAGAAGGCTATTTGGCTCAAGAAATTCTTTTCTAATCTTGGTGTTGTGAGAATTAAGCAAGTGCCTATTACATTGTCCTGCGACAATAGTGGAGCGGTTGCACAATCCAAGGATCCAAGGAATCACAAGAAAGGAAAGCACATAGAGAGAAAGTACCACATCATTCGAGACATTGTTGCTCGAGGAGATGTGGTTATAGCAAAGATTGATGGTGCAAAGAATCTAGCAAATCCCTTTACCAAAGCCTTGCCCCCAAGGACTTTCGAGTCACATTTGGAGGAGATGGGAGTTAGATTAGTGCACAATAGTCTTTAAGGCAAGTGGGAGATTGTTAGGACGTGTGCCCTTAAATCCTATTGTATGATGCTATGTATGACTTAATGTTGTGTTTAATAAAGTTGTTTTATTATTATCTAAAAATAATGGTAACATGAATATTAGGACATTATCGTATAGTTCATGAGATGCATAGTATGTGATTTATGTGATTTAGTCACAGAAGATATAAATCACAAGTTCTTTGTAAACTCAGAATTTTAGTTCGTAGTCGGTGATGAAATTGGGCATTTCATCTGCGAAGACTATAATATATCAACTAAGATGATTTGTCTTGATCATGGAAACAGAGATTTCTAGTTGCTATGTTGATATGTCTTAAAAGTTAAGACATATTGAACTGGACTGCTGTGATATTTATTATTCTTCTGATGACTGTTAAATGAATAATAAACTCACGACTTATATTTTAGATGAACTATTAATCCTGAGAGGATAATGGACCTGATTATGAAGTGTAGGTTGCTTTGATATATTAGGAGTGAGATCTATAGTTACAGTCAAAACCTCAGTATGTTAGGCAATCACATTTAGTGTTGATGGAACATATATTCTCAAGATGGAATTCATAGTCTCTTAACAAAGATACAAAATATTCCCTTGAGATAAGTTTAATGGGTTTGGTTATTCAGAGAGTTAGGCCTAACCACTTTATTAAGGAGTTACTAAAGTATATATGTATCGAATTGGATTTCATAAATATATGATGAATAACTTAAAGGATTAAACTAGGTACTCAAGGATTAAGATGTAGTAATTTACAAAGTGGCAGTCTACATTTATGACTTTATATTACTACGAATATTTTATGAAGGGGTTGCATGTAGAATAAAGTCTTGGGATATAATTTATTAATAAGGCCTAGAGTGAAATTATATTTATATAGTGATATTAAATATAATTAATAGTAACTTTGGACTTGTCAAGAGTTGACAGAAAAGCCCAAGACCCATTGGATCTAGTGTCTTATTGGTCCCTTTTGGTCCCACTCCAAGCCACACACTTAAGCCTAATTGGAAAGGCCCAAAAGGCCAGCCTAATTAGATAATCAGTTAGATACAAAGGGAGAAACATACAAAATTTTTGTATGTGAAAAAGTAATAACACTATTGTGAAATGGTGTGTAAGAAGAGTTAGACACTTTGACATTCTCCCTTGGAAAATTGATTGAGAGACCACATATCTTGGGCATTAGTAGAATTGGAGTGAAGATTAAAAGTGTTCTCAAGTGCTTCTGATCTTTGCTTTTGAAATCCATCACACCAAGGTACACTCTCTTGTTCTCAAATTCTGAAACTTACATAGTATATATTAACGACTATGAATGAAGTAGATCCGTTATTTTTCCGCTGCGTATGTTTTGTATGAGATACAAACATGTTATTTTCCATCATCAAAACCAAGAGACGGTCCTCCTTTGCCTAGTTTTAACCCATCCAAGAAATGTGAGAACCATTTTGGGGCTGAAGGGCACACCCTCGAAGAATGTGTGCATTTAAGACATCGAATCCAAGATCTCATCGACAACAAGTTAGAACAGCTCAACAACACAACCGAGCTGAATGTTATCACCAATTCCTTGCCTCTTCATCTGGAGGAGAGGATCCCAAATTTCTCGTCCCCCTCATTCCCTTGGAAAGCTATGTTACAGGCTTTAGCCCAAGAAAGTCACATTGTTCTAGAAGACATAAGAGGCCTAGGGTTTGACTAGGAAATCTGCTCATTTTGTGACAATGGGGACCAACATGCCCTATTCGATTGTAGAGTGCTTGGGGCACAAGTTCAGAGTTTAGCTGACTGTGGCATTATTTGGATTGAAAGAGAGGTTGAGTGAAGGAATGATTGCATGGCAACTAGCTTATGCCCTCTGAATACCCAAACAGGAACTAGCCAGAGCTCTATATCAATAAGATCAAGGAAAGACTGGGATGAATACTTATAAGCGCCTTTCGAAGGTTCCTCTAGGGATGAGGATGCCAGCTCCTCCATCTTCAGTCGTTATCAAAGAGATTACAGAATCATGTGAGGATTTAGGAGTGCCAGCTCCAAAGAAGGAACAAACCATGCTCCATTGAGGGTTTTGCTCATTTGATCTTATCTTTGCCTGGGATCACTGAACCATCTCCAAGATTTGTCCAAAAGGGAACCCTTATTGTCCCTGTTATTCGAGGTTTCATTCCTTTAATTCTATCAATGACTATCCAAGGAATCTCTAGGGCTCCCAGCTCAAAAGCTTTAAAAGTTGCTTTGCCTAGTCCAGTCATTATCAATCCAAAGATGTTATCCCTAGTGCCAAATCTATAGATGCAGGAACGCTTGGTCATTCATATGCCGAAGCCCTTCCTTTACAAAGTTAGCCATTGTGTCCCATGGAAGTACGATGTGATTTTGATCTCCACTCGAACTAGAAAGGAAAAGGTTTGCTCTAATATCTCTTCATGTCTATTCGGACTCACTAGGAGTGGTCAATGTTACACTTCCTAAGAACTAGAAAAGAGGAGGAAACAGATTAGCAAGAGCATAGCCGAGCCAGTCAAGAATAGGATCACCACTGAAGAAGCCAAAGAATTCTTGAAAACCCTTTAGAAGGCTGATTATAGTGTGATTTAGCAATTGAACAAATCTCTAGCTCAGATTTCTATCTTAACCCTGTCATTATCTTTCAAGGTCCATCATGAGGCTCTATTGAGGGTATAGAAGGAAACACATGTTCCTACTGGTATTACAGACTCCTCCTTCGAGGGTATGGTATCATTGGTGTTGGCCACCAACCAAGTATCCTTTTGAAATGATGAGTTGCCTCCAAAAGGAAGAGATCATACTTTGGCCATGCACATCTTGGTCAAATGTGAAGGTATGATCGTCGCAAGGGTATTAATCGACAATGGATCAGCCTTGAATGTCTTCCTGATGGCCAATCTTGAGTGCCTAAAGGTGGATGTGTCTCTTATTAAACCTAGCACTAAGATCATCAGAGCCTTTGATGGCACGCATCACTATATGTGCACAAATGCTTTGAACATGTAAGATCATACAAATAAAATGGTAAATGTAAGCCTATGCATATCAATATCTCAGGTTCCAAAGGATACATCCTATTCTAGAAGGATCTTTCCCATTCCCATTGGGGTACACCTTCTATTGGCGTGGACCATAAAATATTTAAACAAACCACAGAAGGCCATGCGTGTTGCAAACATAAAGTAACTTGAGAGGGTCCATCCTTTTCTTTCCTTGATCATGATCACAAACCCAAGTGGACTCAATTGATTGATTTTTCTTTTAAAACATGACCGGGCCAGAGTTAGCTGCCTATGTACCTCCACTAGGAAGGATCAGGTTATTACGTAGTTCAACTAACATTTTTTTATTACCTTAATTTTTTTTCTAGACCGCCCTTTGGGCTTTCAATCTAGTAGGCTCCCTCACACTATTTCTTTTGCTCTCCTTCTATGTAGACCACCCTTTTGGGTTTTTAATCTACCTTTTCATATTTTTGTACTTTTTGCTTTTTCCTTTTTCTTTTTTGTTTTTATTTGTGAATGTAAAAAAAGAGGTTGCACTTGGAGGCTCCCTCATGCAAAGTACGGTATGACAGTATCAGAATTAATGGGCATATTAAAATCGTGCCCATCCATGTCAGCTAGGATCAAGGCTCCTCTAAAGAAGGCCTTCTTCACCATATATGGGCCCTCGTAGGTTGGGGTAAACTTTCCTCTATGGTCAGGCATGGCCTGGTTGCACTTTTTCAAGACTAGGTCACTTTCTTCAATGACTCTGGGTCTAACCTTCTTGTTAAAAGCTTGCTCGACGCAGTGTTGGTACAACTGACCATGGCACATTGCAGTCATGCACTTCTCGTCTATCATGTTCAATTGCTTATTTCAGGAACGAGCCCATTCTACTTCTGACAGCTCTGTCTATGATAAGATTCTAAGAGATGGGATCTCTACCTTTAAGGGGAGGATGGCTTCCAAGCTATAATGCAAGGAATATGTGGTTGCACCAATGGAAGTAAAAATAGAAGTGCGATAGGTGTAGAAAGCAAATGGCAAGAACTCATACCAATCCTTATAGGTGTCTGTCATCTTCACCAAGATCTTCTTTATGTTTTTCTTTGTTGCTTCCACTGCGCCATTCATTTGAAGGCAGTAAGGAACCAAATTCAAGTGTTCAATCTTGCACTGTTGGCAAAGCTACTCGATCATTTACCTATTTAGACTCTTTCCTTTATCTATAATGAGCTGTCCTAGCACACAGTAGCAGCAAATGATGTTCTGTTTCAATAATCGGGCCACCACAGCTTGGGTGATGCTTTTCTAGGAAGAGGTTAGGGATTCTAGCATTTTTCCCTCATTTTTTAAAAAATTTAGCAATATGTCCCTATTTTGAAACTATATAGGTTCATGCCTCTGTTTTGAAACTTGATTTTAATAAAATCGAGTTTCAATAAAAAACTCAATTGTTAAAAAAAAAAAAAAAACTTGCATGGAACTCGAGTTCATAGAGCTTGAGTTCCATACCTATAGCTGCGTTTTAAATAACTTATAGTGGCGTTTTCAATGGAACTCGAGCTCCATGAACTCGAATTCCATGCAATTTTTTTTTTTTTTTTTAATTTTAAGTCTGATCGCCCCATACTCAATTTTCTACCAATCAAGTTTTACATTGAAACTCGATTTTCTTAAAATCAAGTTTCAAAACAGGGGCATGGACCTAAATAGTTTTAAAATAGGGACATATTGCTAAATTTTTTTTTAAAAAAAAGGGCAAAGTGCTAGAATCTCCTTGTAAGCTTACAACCACTTATTGAAGTAGTTGATGGCCACTAAGATATACTCAAGCCCATTTGGGGCTTTCAAAATCACGGTTCTGAGGACATTCGTACCTCAGGCAGAAAAAGGCCATGGCCTTGCTAGAAAGTGTAGGGGTTAGGGAGGACCATTCTTTCTATTCTGATAGACTTGGCAACGGTGTCACATCCTTACATTCTTGATGCAGCGCTTTCCATGGTAAGCCAATAGTAGCCGGCTCTCATAAATTTTTGGGCCAACAGGGGTCCACTAGCATGGACTCCAAGCAAGCCCTCATGCATATCTTCCATCAAATGGTTAGCCTCGGGGGTGTTTATGCATCGAAGCAAAGTTGTGTTGTGGTTCCTTTTAAATAGGACTTCCCCACTCAAGAAAAACTAGCATGCCATGTGCTTGATGAATTTCTTCTTACTGTCTATGGCCCTAGGCGGGTATTCACCATCTTTGATATAATCCTTGATATCATGGTACCATGGCTTCCCATCTATTTCGACTTCAACGTTCATGCATTCTTCGATATTCATGTAGTAGGCCAGCACGTCATGGACCTCTATGAGCAATTCTCACATCTCATCTCCTTATGCCAACTTAACCATGCTAGCCAAGGTGTCTAAAGCTTCTGTGAACTGATTGTGTGCTTGGGGCAAATAAGAAAAGGTAATGTTCTAGAAATTTGGGATTAAATGGCTAACATATTTTTGATACAGAATCAACTTGGTGTCTCGGGCTTCCAACTTGCCCTTTATTTGGGAGATAATCAACAAGGAATCTCTAAAGATGCTTAGATGGTTTGTGTTGAACTCCAAGGTGACTAGTAAGCCTACTATGCACGCCTTGTACTCTGTAATGTTGTTCATGCAATAAAAATTAAGTTTGATTGAAATAGGGATTTGCTGGCCCTTTAGGGATACTAGAACTACTCTCACTTCATTTCCGATGCTATTAAGGGCTTCATCGAAATAAAGCTTCCAACACCATGGTTCTATATTGCTGAGTTCTGTCTCTAATGCCAAAACATCCTCATCTGGGAAGAGAGATTCTGAGAAATCAATATCATTCAATGGCTGGTCCTCAAGGTAATCAGCTAGGGCTTGGCCATTGATGGCCTTTTGCACCATAAACATAATATCGAACTTGGATAGAAACATCTGCCAATGGGAGATCTTCCTTGTGAGGGTAGGCTTTTCAAATATGTACTTGATGGGGTACATGCGGGAAATTAATCGCCAAGTGAAGTAAAGCATGTATTAATGCCACTTACATGATCCCCATGCTAAGGCGCAACATGTCTTTTCAATGGTGATGTAATTGATCTCACAGCTGGTGAACTTCCCACTTAGATAGTAAATTGCCTTATCTTTTTTGATCGAGTTCATTTAGCTTGCCTAACATGCAACCTATGGATGTCTCTTGTACCGCTAGGTAGAGAATTAACAGATATCACGATGTTGGGGGAGCCAAAATAGGAGGGTTCAAAAAATACTTCTTAATCCTGTAAATGGTAGCTTAACATTCATTTGTCCATTCTATCTTGGTATCCTTCTTTAAGAGCTTGAACAACGAATCGCATGGGCAGTCAACTAGGCTTTGAAGCAAGCTATGTAATTGATCCTTCCTAAGAAGTTTCAAACTTTTTTCTCAGTTTTCAGCACAGGCATGTCTCTAATGGCCTAGACTTTTGTTGGGTCCACTTCTATTCCTCTTCAGCTGACTATGAAGCCAAGCAATTTTCCATAAACTAGCTCCAAAGACGCACTTGTTAAGGTTAAACCTCCTCAACCTGTACTTGATAAGGCACTTGAATAGCTTTCTCAAATCTATCAAATGATCTCTATGAGTGCATGACTTAGCAATCATATCATCCACATAGACTTCGATCTCCTTATGCGTCATATCATAGAACAGAGTTACCATGGCTCGCTGGTAGGTCGCCCCAACATTCTTCAAGCCAAATAGCATGACATCATAGACATAAGTTCCCCAATGGGTGGTGAATGCTATCTTGGCTTTATCCTCTTCATCCATCTTGATCTGATTATAACCTGAGAACCCGTCCATGAAGGAGAAAAATATGTTGGTCATGGTGTTATCAATCAGGGTATCAATTTGTGGCAAGGGAAAATTATCCTTCAGGCTAGCTCGATTTAAATCTCTATAATCAATGCACATGTGTACCTTCCCATCCTTCTTTGGCATGGGAACAATGTTTGCAACCCTATTAGAGTAGGCTATGGAAGTAAGAAAATGACATTCAACTATTTTTCCATTTCTTCTTTGATTTTCAAGATAGTCTCGGACTTCATCATTTAGAGAGCTTGCCGCACTAAGGGGCATTCGAGTTTAATCAAAATTCTATGGACAACAATTTCTGTATCAAATCTAGGAATATCTTGATAAGACCAAGTGATGATTCCTTGAATTCCATCAACAGAGCTATGAGCTCATCTTTTATATCCTTAGGAAAGTTTACCCCGATCTTGATGGGCTTTTCCTTCTCGCCTTCCTTGGCTAGGTTTGTCACCTCTGTCTCTTCTATATTGGGCTTGGATCCTTCACTCTCTTTATTCAAAGCTTTTAGGATGTCTTGAGGTAAGTTTGAGACCTTTTCCAATGCTTCAACATCATGATCCAAATCTATTGTCTCATTCACAACATTCACACCTTCGTTATGGCAAAGGGATGATGTACCCACTTGGGAATCCAAACAAATCCTATAAAGAGGAACATATATAGAGAAATATAAGATAATTTACACAAACATATTCATAGGAAAGCAAATGAAGAGAGATGCAAGAATTTTTGAATAATACACTGAATATTCCATTAGTGGATTATGGGTAAGGGGAAAACAAAGTTCATGCCTAATAATGATAAAAGGGAAATACTCTTTTTTGTTGTTTCTGGGAAAACAAACTTGGGAAATGAAAAGGAAATAAAAATAAAGCAGAAAATGAAATAAGCATGCAAAACAAACTAAATATTTTATTCCAATCCCATCGGGTGATCTAGAGGCGCAATCACTCGATGATGGAATACTCCTTACTCAGCCAGTGCAACCATAAAGCAAGGATCGATGGTCCAAATGCTTGCCATCTTGCCTGGCATCCCTGGTCGGATAGTAAAATTCAGATCATCTTCAAAAGATGTGATAGCATTCACAGAGAACTCTTCGGGACAGGGCTAAATAATGCAAGCCTGATCAGGCTCCTCATCTTCTAATTCCTTGAAAGGTTCTGGCATAATGACCTTGGCCGAAGCCAAAAAGTGGTCCTAATGGGGAATAGACATCCCTGAAGTGGTACACTTCCTCTTCTTTCCTCTGGAAGCTTAAAAGAGTTCTTCATGAGTGGGTTCATATCCCAAACTAAACCTTCCTTTGTTATTTGAGAGCTTAATGAGAGCAGACCTCCCATGTTCTTCAACTTTAAGGCCTTGACCTAATTTGTATCCAAACTTGAGCATTTTCTTCACGGCCATCAAAACTACTACGGGCCAATCGAACTCAAGCTCTAAAGCATTATGAATCATGGACACTAGCTCAAAGCTATGGAAGGATGCTTCTAGAAAAGCATTAGCATCAATGTAGGGGATAAAAGTCTCCTAGAAGATAGTCCTGGGCTCTTCAGCCATAATGGTGAACTAATTCTTAGAGATGAACTTAAGTCTCCGATGGAGAGTAGACACGATTGCACCTATTCCATGAGACCAGGGCCTCCCTAAAAGCAGATTGTACGGAGAGTCCACTTTAATCACTTAGAATTTAACCATGAAGGATTTTGTGTTGATCTCAATCATTAGCTCAATTTCGCCTTGTACTTCACGGAGCGTGCTGTTAATGGCTTTGATGATCATGGTGTTAGGTCGAATAAGACACAAATCCACTTTTAGGCACTCTAGAGTGGCCATTGGGTAGACATTCAGGGCTGATCCATTGTTGATTAATACCCTTGCGACAATCATATCTTCACACTTAACCATAATATGCATGGTCAAAGTATGATCTATTCCTTCTAGAGGCAATTTATCATCTGAAATGGAGACCTATTTGGTGGCCAACACCAAGGATACCATACCCTCAAATGAGGAGTCTATAATACCAATAAGAACATGAGTTTCATTCAATACCTTCAATAGAACCTCATGATAGACCTCAGAAGATAACAATAGGGCTAAAATAGAAATCCAAACTGGAGATTTGTTCAACAGTTGAATCACACTATAATCATCCTTTAGGATAGTTTTCAACAATTCCTCAACTTATTTAGTGGTGACCCTATTCTTGACTAGCTCGGTTGTGCCCTTGCCAATTTCTTTCCTCCTCTTTTCTAGTTCCTCAAGAGTATAACATCAACCACTCCTAGTAAGTCTAGATAGACCTGAAGAGACATTAGAGCAAACCTCTTTCTTTCCAGTTCAAGTAGAGATCAAAGTCATATTGTACTTTCATAAGACACGATGACTGTCTTTGTAAGGGAAGGGCTTCTGCATACAGATGACCAAGCCTTCTTGAGTTTATAGGTTTGGTGCTAGGGAGAACATTTTTGGACTGATGATGACTAGGCTGGGCAGAGCAACTTCTAAAACTTTTGGGCTAGAAGCCCTAAAGATTCCATGGATAGACTTTGGCAGAACTAAAGAATCGAAATCTTGAATAGTGGGGACTACAGGGGTCCCCTTATGGACAAATCCTAGAGATAGCTCGAAAATCCCAGGCAAAGATAAGATCAAAGGAGCAAAATCCTCAATGGCTGGAATGGTTTGTTCCTTCTTTGGAGCTGGCACTCTTGAATCCACAAGTGACTTTATAATCTCTTCAATCATAACTAAAGTCAGAAGAGTTGGCGCCCTCATCCCTGGAGGAATCTTACAAAGGCCCTCTTCTAACTAGTCATCCCATTCTTTTCTTGATCCGATTCACATAGCACTATGGCTAGTTCCCGCTTGCATATTTGGAGGGCATAGGCTGGCCACTATCCGTACGACCTCTCTTTCAATCTTGATAATACCACGGTTGGCTAAACTCTAACTTTTCCCCTAAGTACTCTACCACTTTCAGAAGGAGGGTTATGCACGTGCATATAAAGCTCGGAGCTCAGGTACTGTGGGGTAAGGTTGTACTTCAGGTGTGTGACTGGAATATAAGTCAATTTTAACGAAATTACCAAGGCTAAGTGAAGTCATCACCAGTCATTGGGTTTTTCTAAGGTGTGATTGGTCACCTAACTCTATTTGATTTTATTACCGATCCTAGGCTAAGAAAAAGGTTGTTTTTCCTAATCTAATGTGAATGGGAAAAAAATCTTGATTCTTGAGTTCAGAAGTCTAGTTACGTGTGGGGAAGGTGTTAAGAACCCCACAACACTTGTCCGTAGACAGTCCCTTGTTTTGGTAAAATCATAGTTTAAGGACATTGGCAGTTGAAAAAAAAAAGAACTATTGACATTAGCTTTTGAGGCTTTAAGTAAATTGGGCTTTGAGGTTTGGATTCGGAAAGGGCATGGTCTTAATCGATGCTTCCCTAGTGCGTTTGAATCATTGCTAAATTTCCACGGTGAAAATTCAGCAGCATTTCACCTTATTTTCGTGGCAAAAATCCGGTAGCACTTCGCCTCAAATGTGTCATAGAACACAAAACACTATTCATTCTCACAAAGATTTTGCCATGAGAATACGACAATGGGGATGCCCCATTTTCACGGAGAAAATCTAGCAGAGTTTTGCGTTTGGTGTGCCATGGCACATCAGCAGGGTTTTGTGCTTGTGTATATGGCACGTGACAACATGCTCGTGCTAGGATAAGCTGGAGCCCCTCAAAGCATCAAGCACATTGATACGTGTCGCATACATGGGGAAACCAATGTTACTTGGTGACATTGATCGGGATGGTCACATTGCAATGACTATACACACAGTATGACATGAATATACACCTGTAGCAAATGCCTTGAGCACATACTCATGCCATTAGGTCTAGAGCACTCTTGGCTAGGGAGAGTCGCTCACGTAGCCATGATGGTCCATCATACAAAGTGCACAATCACCTATATACAGGCATATATATATATATATATATATATATATATGAATGCATCATGCACGATGCTATCACATAGGGCACAGAAGTAAAATAGATATTGCCATACCCAAAAAATGCGACCCAAGCAAGGAGCAAGAAAGATAAAAGGTACAAGGAGAGGGGGAACCCTAATACATTGCTTTAGAGAAGAGGCTAAGAGAGAGGGAGAAAGATGTAACCACCTGGGGAGGCTAGGCCTTCAAATCTACTGAACATTGCCCTTTTTGGGCTTGTATCTTCTTGCTTGCATCCTTGCCCTTTTTGCTTTCACCTAGGAGGTCGCACCCTTACTCCAAGTATCCATGCTACACGCATGTACATGTAATGATAAAGGAAACAAGTCAGCAAACAAGCTAAGAAGCAACTAGAAGGAAAGCATGCTAAAATAAATAAATAAAAAACCAAAGAGAAAGAGAGCCAAATAGGGGTAAACAAACATATTATCAACAAAAGAAGGTGTCCTAGGAGGACAAATGTAGGTTTGGATCGGGTGTCCATAGTTCCACGAGATTGGAGTATGGATGACACACAAACTTGTGCATGAACATGTAGGCAAGCATGTAAAGATGCAAAGAAGCAAAGAAAGCCAAATGAGTGGCACAAAGCAAGCAAGACAAGCATAACAACATCTTATGGAGCGGAGAAAGGTGTGTATCAAGCACACCAACTTCATAGAAATGTGTCTCACAAGTGGTTACATCCAACAAGCCACAAGAGGGGTGGATGTAACCACACAAGCAAGTGGTCCCAAAGACCGACAAGCACAAGCCCACGGAGGGCACAAAGCATGGCTAAGCCTAGATCTAGACAAGTAAACATAGAGAAACAAGCAAGCATAGACATGCATAAAGGAAGTGATCCAAACCCATTGATATAGACCTAGGTGTATGGATGTAGGCCTAGACCACAAGATCTAGATCTACACTCTACCTAAAGGGCCAAAACACAAGAAAGAGGTACAAGAGACAAAAAGGCTATTGAAGCACGTGGCATGGCAACCAACATGTAAATCTAAACACATGAACAAGGCATGGAGCACACAAAGATATAGTTCTAAACATAGGCATGGCAAAGAGCACATAAACAAGTAGCTCTAGGCATAAACTTGGCATGGAGTACATAAATAAGCAGATATAGGCATAAACACAATATTTAGGCATATTCTAGCCCAAAAAGGCTATGCCAACAGCATCAAAGTGGTAGAATATGGAAAAAAAGCAAGGAGACATGATAAAAATGCTATTAAACATGATAGGAAGCAAGATAAAGCAAGGATATACCATGGAAAGCAAATAGACATGCTATGAACAAAGATAAAGCAAAGGGTGTAGATTGTAGCTAAAACGCTACATCTACACCCTTTAAACTTCAAATCCAAGGTCCTAAGACCAATGAGAGGAAAAATAGTGCAAGAACACTACCTATTTATTGTTAAGAGAAGAGAGAAATCGAAGGTTTTTTTTATATGTTTGGGAAAGAATTTGGAGAGGAAAAGAGAGAGAATTTGCCCAGAAAAATGCTCCAAATTGCCCAATTTTTTTTTTTAATCTAGGGGTCTAGAAGCTTAAATGGAGGCTTGGTACACTTCCAGAAGGTGCCTAGGGTCAGTGCTGACATCACCATCTTTAACTTTTTTGGTTTTGATTTTGATTGCATATTTGGATGCCTTCTTGAACTCTGATTGACCTGATCTTGGTGTCCTTGGAAAGATATGGTGTATAGTTTCTAGAATACTAAGTAAATTGAAATTACAAAATTGGATCAAAATTTATGACCTCAGGAAGCAAGCTGATGCTGCACACTTTTTAGGATATCTTAACTATTTTAAATCTCATTTCGACCTATGAATAGTCGTTGGAAAGGGAATTCAATAATGTTGACCCGTTTTGACTGTTGGATCAAAATTACAGTTTTTGGTGCCCTCAAGGGTCAACCTCGGGTCAAACTTAGTCAAACTAGTAGGTATGACTGCACAATCAGTGGTTCAACATGGTATTCCTTGGTAGGTAGGCAATGGTCATTCCATCAATGTTTGTAATGAAAATTGGTTTAACCAACCCTCTACTTTTCACCTTGATAGGCCAAAAATGTATTGACCTCTTGTGATGGATAAGTTGATTAATTAGTCAAGTTTAATTAATTATTCAATTTAACATGCAAAGTACGTGGCAGTACAAAAAAATCACCAACTAAATAAATATGCAATGAAAAATAAATTGACACGGTGATTTGTTTTCGAATGGGGAAAACCTCCGAGGCAAAAACCCCATTGGGTGATTTTAAGGTCACCATTCCCGAGAATCCACTATTATCCAAACAAGCGATTATAAGGAAAATAATCTCAGTACCTTATACCAACCTATAAGGAAAAGAATCTCAGTACCTTATCCAATTGGACTTGTTTTGTAGTGAAATCTCTCCTTGTATTGCATGGCTCCCAATACGTGACTAACCAATAGATGTGCGGATTCCAGTATACGACTTGATCACTAACTTAAGAAGGACGTTGGCTGCAAAGTTCTTCTGTTCATCACACGATGAAGATCATGAAGTTGCTCAGTCAGAAAACCCTACGGGGTACAAACACAACAACTTCTTCAAGATGAACTAGGGCAAACTAGGTTTTCAGTCATACTTTTCTTCACACTTCTGGAATTGTGCTCTTATGCAATTGTGCAACCTATGACGGCCCTTAAAATAATCTTTATATATGTTTAGGGTTGTGAGAAAAGAAAGCCCAAACATATATTCATGGATTAGATGAAAATCAACTTTGAAAAACTAAACTTCATAAATCTCGACAGATACCCTAACTGTCGAGCCTCAGGCTGAAACAACTCTTTTAAACCTTGATAGATACTCTCTATCAAGCTTTAATGAACAACACTTCTTCACTTGATTCTTGGACAGATTTGCATGGCTTTAACACTTGAACTTGAAACCTTGTTTCTTGAAGCATTAAACACATCCAAGATCTACCCAATTACAAGTAAAGTGTGTTTTGTCAAAGGATTAACCAATACATAAAATGTTGACATATGTTCCTAACATGAATCACATATGTCCTAATACACCTTACCTCCAAACTTGTTGTTGTCCTAGATGATGCAAAGCTCTCTTTATTCATCGACCCATGCACCATTGCTTGAAAAAGGGACTTGATTAAGTAATTTTTTACCCCACAGGATGTTGAGGCCATACCGAGCATACCTCTAAGTTCAAGACTCCCTAAGGACTGATTGGTGTGGGCTTACACGCCCAAGGGCATGTTCTCAGCCAAAAGTGCCTATAAACTAGCAAGATATTTATCTGCCAATGCCATAGATAGTGAAGCTTCCAACACACAAAGTAACAAGCTGTTTTGGAACTGTGTAGTGGGCTTACCCGCAAGATATTTATCTACTTATGATGAAACTGTGGCAGCCACCGATGGATCCTTGGTTCAAAGTTAATGTGGATGGGGCAACCTTTGCCCAATCTTAGATAGTGACAGTTGGTGTTCTTATTCGCGATTTTGCAGGTCGTGTGGAGGTGGCACTAAGTACAAGACTTTTTGTTCCTTTGGATCCACTTGAAACTAAAGCTAAAGCCATGGAAGAGGGTATTATGTTTGCATGGAAAGTGGGCGTGATTCTCAGATTGTCATTTGTGTATTATTGGGGTCTAGTGAACCACTAGTCAGTATTGCCCCCATCATTGAGGGTATTCACTAAAAACTACAAGATTTTAGACAAGTACAATTCTCTCATGTAAAACGACAGGGCAATCACTCGACTCATATACTGGCTCAGTATGCCAAAAATATTCTTTCAAATTGATGGGAAATTTAGACCCCGGTTGATAGAATTAACAAGTTTTAAATCGAAGTTGTTAATTAGATTTATTATGCATAAACTTGTTAAAACAAACAAACATTAATATCATGTCAAAATCATATGCAGCGGAAAAAATAAATAAGACAAGATATGATGACCCAGGAAAACCAATGAAACCAATCAGTCTCATAGTAAAAAACCTGGGGGGAAACCTTCCCGAAAATCAATTTACTATAGTAAAGAGAAGTTTCAGATCTAGTACAAAACCTTTGTCCCTAGACTCTACAATCCTCGTCGATGAACTCACAGCAGAAACCTTCTACCGCTTCAGAACCTTTGAACTCTTCAATATATGAACGCCGCCCTTTAATGCACGAATCCCAGTACGTGACTAACCAATTGCGCGGATCCCAGTAAGCGACTTCAATCACCAACTAGAGAAGATTGTTGGCTGCAAAGTTCTTCAATTTATCCACACGATGAAGATCAAGAAGATGCTTGGTAACAAAACCCTACGATGCACATTACACAGCAACTTCTTCACAAGAGAGATGAACTAGGGCAAGAACTTTGTCTCTAGTCACAACTTGCTTGAGCAAGGATTTCTCAATGCTTGTGCAACTTGTGAACTCTTTGACGACCCTTAAAATAATCTTTTTATATGTCTAGGGTTAGGAGAAAAGAAGGCCCAAAGACACATCCACGAATTGGAATCAAAACAGAACTCAAAATCTATTTTTCTTAAACCTTGACAGATAGAGGTGTCGAGATGCTGTCGAGCCACGTGGCTGGAACAGCTATTTAAATCTCGACACATGCTAGCTGTCGAGCTTTAATAAACTTGCACTTTTTAGCTTGTTTCTTGGACAGACTTGATGACTTCAACACTTGATCTTGAAACACAGTTTCTTGAAGCATAAAACTCATCCTAAATTTACCCAAATACAAGTAAAGTGCGCTTTGTCAAAGGATTAGCCAATTACATAAAAGAATGACATATGTTCTAAACAAGTGAAACACATATGTCCTAACACAAATGTAACTTGAATAGAGGAAAATCCAAGTATGGTTGTGTTGGAAAATCTGGTTTTGCATCTCATACAAAACACACAGCGGAAGCAACAAACACGGATCTACTTCATTCATAAGAGATAACATGTAACCTTGAATTCTAGAACAAAGAATAGAAAGCATACCTTGATGTAGTGAAATTCAAAACCAAGACTTGAGAATACCTCTAATCAACATCTCAATTCCACATGGTGCCCAAGATGAGTGGTCTCTCAATCAGTTCTTCTGTACATTAATTTTTTTTACCTTTACATAGGACGGAGGATCAAATTCATATCCTTGTGAGATGACTTCAAAAGTTTATCCCAAAAGTATGAATTTATTTGGTAATTGATAATCCTCCCACTACGATATTGTACCGGTGTAATAGTTATCTACAGAATAATGTCTTGTGGTGTATCTAATACAACCATCTCATTTCTAAATGTATTTTATAGTTGTCCTACAACAAATTTTGAAATTTTTCTTCTAGAACAATCTACCTTTAAAAGAGCCATATTCCTCTTCTATATATTCACTGACTTAAAGAAGTCATTGAAACTTCATTCTTTTACAAAAAGGGGCCTTAGATCATATTATCCTCTAAATAGAATTCATAAACTAGAAATATAACAAAATAATGGTTCTAAAAGCCCATCTTTCACCAATCTTGAATATTATTTAGATTAATAAGATCTAGACATAAGTGCCAAAACATACAACACCAAAGTAAAACATGTAAAACATGTAAAATTCCATCTAGAAAACAATCATGGACAATTCTTAGCTTTACCAAAATGGAAACACTTTCCTTTTGGTCATACTTTTGAGTCTAATTTCCTTTTGGCAACTACTAAGACAACTAGCTTGACCAACTCTTTGGTATTATCATTCTTCTTCTTACCACCCTTACCTTTCGGTTCAGGCTAAGAATTCAAATTAAATCATATTGATCCTAGTCTTAGCTTTTAGGATGTCTTTTGTTGCGTAGAACTCATTCATCAATTCAGATAATATAAAAAGAATTTATTTATTTTCAAAACAATCTGAATTGATCAAATGATTCTAACAAGCACTTGTGGATCATATCCATATGAGATTAACATTTAATCTCTACATCCAAGAATTCCAATTCATTTAAAAATAAAATATTTTCATAAAATGATATAGAATTGGAACTCCTTAAGCCTTTCTTAGCACTCAATATGATTCATACCAAACATCTCATTTAGACTTGATATAAAGTCTAAGTCTAGTACTAACTCCAATAATAATAATAATAATAAAGTCCAGTACTAACTCTTGCATCTCATGTTGTAGCACAATCGTGATAGAAGCCAATGGAACATTTCAGCATTTCAATGGAGACTATGATCACATCATAAGCTATCTTCCATAAATGCATCATGTATAGGAAATTATGACAATGCTGAATCGAACATATTTATGTACTTCAATTATTTCTTAGTTAATGTGATTCAATTAAAATAGTAGTTAAAGAATAAAAATTTATGACAACTTTATTTTGAAACTATGAACATAAATACAAGGACATATAATATGGAATCCAAAAACCAAACTATACTAGGTGCAATGGCAACCTAATCCCGCAATGAATATTCCTCAGCATAGAGTGAATACCAACCACTATGATCAAGCGAGAACTATTCTCATTATTAATGTCATGGTAACTCTTACCAAAAAAAAAATAATTTGCCATATTAACTTTAGCCTCTAAGTAAATAATGACGTAGCTCCTTTGGGAGGTTAACGTTACACTTAGTCTAGTGTACACCATTATCTAGAATCATGTGTAGCCACTTTTCATCTCCCTTATAGTGTTTAAATTTGTAGTACCATGAAACAAAACACTCTCCTTTGGGATTGCGAGGCATATAAGCCAAGACGAGGTGCTTGTTCACACTACTTTAAATTGGTAAGTTCAATCTTGTAGTACTATGAAGTAAACACCCTCCTTAAGGATCGCGAGGCATATACACCAAGAAGAGGTGCTTACCCACACTACTATGAACCGATAATGGAGGCCTTGAGATTCAACCCTTAAATCTCTCTCCCACTAGAAATTTTAAAACAAGTGGATTGTCTTGAAATCATCATGATCTTATCACAATTTTAACCCTACACATCAGATGTGTTTAATTGTTTAAATTTGATATGATCTGACTAAGTCACATCACACTAGTGTAGCAAACATTCGTGTAATCACAAAGAAGTTTAACCTTGTAATCCGTGAAGTAAATACCCTCCGCATGGAATGCAAGGCTCAAGGCCAAGACAAGGTACCTAACATTACAATAAACTTAACAAAATGGTTATTTTAGTACTCTCCCTCATTATTTGGATTTTTCTTTAAATAATTGTGATCCCATCACAACTAATAACCTTGCACTTGTTGAAGACTCTAATCTCATTAGAATCACTAACTAAAATGGAAGTCCTAAACTGTTTAGGATTCCTTAAACTCTAATTGATCAAAAATTAGTTATAAAGAACTCTATCCTTAATTTACTAAACAAAAGATTCTAATCTCATTAGAAACTATATGCCTTTTCATAGGCTAGAAACGTATTGACCCTTTGTGATGGATTAATTGATTAATTAGCCAAGTTGAATTAATTAATCAATTTAACATGCAAACGCGTGATAGCACAAACAAATCACCAATAAACCAAATGCAGCGAAAAATAAATTTGACACGGTGATTTGTTTACGAATGGGGCAAACCTCCAAGACAAAAACCCCATCGGGTGATTTTAAGGTCACCACTCCTGAGAATCCACTATTATCAAAACAAGCAGTTACAAGTAAAGGAATCCCAATACCTTATACCAACCTACAGTTGAACCCTTACCCCAATACCCAATTGGACTTGTTCTGTAGTGACAATCTCTCCTTTTGATGCACGGCTCCCAGTACATGACTAACCAATTGCGCAGATCCCAGTACGCGACTTCAATCACCAACTTGAGAAAGATGTTGGCTGCAAAGTTCTTCTTCTCTTCAACAGATGAGGAACGTGAAGTTACTTCGTCACAAAACCCTGCGGTGTACAAACACAGCAGCTTCTTCAAGAACTAGGGCAAAACTAGGTTTTCAGTCACACTTGTGAAATTATGCTCTTGTGCAATTGTGCTCTCAGCTGTGTCACCAGATACGACCCTTAAAATAATCCTTATATATGTCTAGGGCTATGAGAAAAGAAGTCTCAAAGACATATGCACAGATTGGAGTCAAAACAAATCTGAAATTCTATTTTTCATAAACCTCGACAGATGCCTATCTGTCGAGCTGCTGTCGAGCCACAGGCTTCAACAACTCCACAGATCTCGATAGATGCTAGCTGTCGAGCTTTAATGAACAACACTTTCTTTGCTTGAATCTTGGACAGACTTGCATGGCTTCAATACTTGGACTTGAACTCTTGTTCCTTGAAGTATTAAACACATCCTAGATCTACCCAGATACAAGCAAAGTACGTTTTGTCAAAGGATTAGTCAATTACATAAAATGTTGACATATGTTTCTAACAACCAATCACATATGTCCTAACACCTTTTAATTAAAGCTTTAATCTCATTAAAACTTCTAATTAAAATAAATTAAGGACTTTTAATCATACAAAAATTCTAATCTCATTAGAATGTTTCTTAAAAGACAAGTCCTAAACTATTTAGGACTAACAATTCTATTTAACTAATATCTTTGATCTCATTAGGTCTTTTAGTTAGATAATGATTAATAAATGTCCTTAACTTTTAAGGATCATAAAATTAATCACTTTATATAAAACCATGTGTAATCTCATCACACATAACATTGCCTTTTATCAAAGTTTTAACACTTAATCAAAAAGCAAGTGAAAAATCAAAATTCAATACCTTCAATCAGTCGAATCTTTTCCTCGATCGATCGAAAAAATGAAGAAATACATCACAAAGTCACTGTCTCATTTGATCGATTCTCAATTCCTCTTCAATAAGTCGAAAAGAACATTCGATCGATCGAGACAATGAAGAATTTCATCATAGAGTTTCTGCCCGAACCGATCAAATCTTGATTCCTCTTCGCTCAATCGAAAAGAACATTTGATTGATCGAAAGGAATTCTTGATCGATTGAAACTTGCAAAATTGAATTTTTCTTAGAATTTTCTAGTAATCATTTTTGACATCTTCATTGTTCTTCCATCAAAAACACATTTTGATTTTATCAATAAAGATTTACAGATCAAACATTAGGGTTTCCAATATCAAGATCAAGAAGCGTAATAATGCTAGAAACCTTGAAAACATAATCCTAATCTCATTAGGAATAAATTTCATTAAAGGATTTTAACTAGTAACCAAAATACTTTAATTCTAGCATTAACATATTGTTGGATCATAAAAATATATCACTAGACTAACATATGTACATGTTCATCATTCAATATAAAAAACAATTCAATCATACATGTACGTCCAGTGAAAGACAAAAACAAACAAGCGCTAATAGCAAGTTGTATATGTCACATGGATTCCATGATATTCATACGAAAAAGAATTCATCACACCATGATAGATATACACATATACGTTAATGGCATCAGCAATAGTTATTGAATAAAATTCAATTGCCAACTATATCCAAGCAGGGCAAAATGAAATGCTCATGCTTGACCAATATTCCAGTTTCATTTAAAACTTTAAAAATAATGCCATGAATCTCTAAACATATCTACATCGTAGACCATGATAAGAACATAAATATGCAGAAATTTTACTACTAAAAACTAGAACACCAAGAAAACAGTTTTTTTTTTTAATTCTGAAACTCAATCACATGTTATACAAGCATGATATTAAGACCGCTCTGATACCAATTGTTGGAAAATCTAGTTTTGCATCTCATACAAAGCACACAGCAAAAACAACAAACGCGGATCCACTTCATTCATGAGAGATAACATATAACCTTGAATTCTAAAGCAAAGAGCAGAAAGCGTATCTTGATGCAGTGAAAAATTCAAAACCAAGACTTTTGAATACCTCTAATCAACATCCCAATTCTACATGGTGCTCAAGATGAGTGGTCTCTCAATCAGTTCTTTTGTACGTTAATTTTTTTTGGAAAAATGTATTCCAAAGATTCTGTTGAGAAAAAGCTGTTTTCTCTTCTTTTAATCATATGTACATCCTACCTACCTTGATAGTTACTTTATTTAATAACTCTTATTAAATAAAAATTGATTATCTAATTGGGTTAGCCTTTTGAGCCTGCCCAATTGGGTTTTAGTTTGTGGCTTAAGGTGGAACCAAAGGGAACAAATAAGACTCTAACTCCAATGAGCCTGAGAATGTCTTGTATCTGGCTTTATATATGTCAATTTTAGTGGCCTGGCCACTCCAATTTTGACCTTTCCTAACCTATATTGCTTAGGAAAACTTTTTTCTCATATATCATGCACGTAGAAGTGATGCAAACCTAAAAGATATTTAAAAAAAATATCACAAAGGAGGTGAGAATGCTAATAAAACATCACTTTTTTATTTAAAAATTGAAAAAAAATTAAAAAAGAAAATCGAAAGTTTGAAATTGGCATCAAATTAACGGCAATTGTATACATAGAATCTATCTGATTTCAAGGTGTTCTGGCCAGTCTAATCTGGAAAACCAAGTTAATACTCGAGATCTCCATCCAAAAATTCCATTGTAACTAACAGTTCTAATTCCACCAACAAATCCTACATTTGTATAATTTGATAGTTAGGGAGAAGAGGAAAATTTAAACTCTAATCATCTTTGTTGAAAACACTTGTAAGTATCATTGAATTACATGATTCTTGACAAATATCACAATTGTTTTTCCATTTATTTTGAGGTTTTCTCATATATCATGTACCAGATAATAAAATTTGCGACCTATAGGGTATAGTTATGCAAGTTGTTATTTCCTTCTTGTGCCAGGATTGACAATACTTTTGTCTCATTATTTTATACACTTAAATTGTTGTCGCGTGATTCAACGTATAGGTATTATAGATGGGCTCTATGCCTCTATTGTTAAGTCCTACTCCTATATTTAAATGTATATTGTTTTAAAAAAATCAACCCAAACCAGTTTTACTATTTATTTTGAATCATTTTATTCATATACCATAATTTATTCGCCATGGCATTTTATGCTTGCATGTTATATATCGTATAATTTCATCATGTGTTTTACTAATTATTAAATACTTTGCTCTAGATGAACCTACGTTATTTATACATTGCACAAGTATATTAGTAGTTTTTTTAATTTATAGGAAGTTTTAATTTATGGCGTCCGCTCCTGATAATAGCACTTTATCTTCAAATCTATACACTAATCAGTTTTAAATGTAGGCGTATATTAATAGATACATAAATATATAGAATAGTCTATACTGAAAATGACGTAATAAAGTAATCTCATAATATATTTTGCAAATATTTTTAGTGCTTGATTCTAAATAACCAAAATAGACATCATTATTATGAAATAAAATTGCAAATATAATATCATCACCGCAAAATGTTTCATGCCTTAATTTTAAAATGAGTCCAAAAAAGAGAGAGAGAGAGAGAGAGAGAGAGAGAGAGAGTCAATTATTCTCGTATTTATCATTGGCTTAATTATATTGAAATTATTTGAAAGGTGGCATACTAAAAAGGAACTTTAAGGTAGCTAGGTCTAGATTCAATGTCAGGATTCAAAGTATAATTTATGTCGCACTGTCAATAGTCTTAGAGCAAAATCAAAATTGAAGAATTCCTCTAATTGTGGTGGCTGCTCAACGACTCTTTTATTTCTTTTCTTCTCTTTTTCTTTTATTATTATTATTATTTTCTAAAAGGCTCAACCTCTCTTTAAACAAGGCCGTACTGGCTTCTCATTGTATTTTTTTCTCTTAAAAAAATCTGTTACCACAAGTGAATAAGGAGATTGGAACCTATTAGTACTTCCACCAATATGCATGGTTTATTCATGAGTCCATTGTTCATTTATATATAATTTTTTAAAAATCTTTTTTAGCAAAATTATAATGTATTTTTAATAAATAATTTGGCAAACTTTCAGAAAACAAAATAATGCAATATATAAAAAAGACAATATTATATAAGAAATTTTAGGGTCGACTATCTTTATTCAGCCATTTGATTGGTATAGAAACTTTTCGTTCATGTAAAGATTTACTTAACACATATATGTTCTTGATTCTCAAAAAAAAAAAAAAAACATATATATGTTCTAATTAATGGTTGACTAAGAAAATTAAATAATTATTATTTTATTGTAATTAATATTGAGGGTTTTTTTTTTTTTCTTTTTTTTTTTGAGGAAAGAGGGGAAAAGTTAAGAGTGGAAATTTGATGATGAGGAAAAACGACAAAGAGAAGGCAATTTGATGATGAGGGAACTGATAAAGCAGCTCACCACATATATATATATATATATATATATATATATATATATATATATATATATATATATATTGTGGGGGGCGAAAAGATCCTGATGAGAATGTGGGCCCTTTGGGCCGTGTTAAGGAAGGCCGACCTACTACTGGGTTTAGAATTTGTTGGTACTATGGGTCGGCCCATACGCCGAGGGTCCGAGGATCCAGTCGAGGGTGGACTTATCCTCGGACGGACACCGAAAAACTCGGGGTTTCGCAATAAAGATTAGGGGATGACACGGTTAAGACCAATGGTTAAAAAGGGGTAAACCCTAGAATGCCCCAGAAGCACTGGTGTTGAAGAAATGTCAAAGATAAAGGCTGCTACCTCCACATTAAAGACCCTGCACCTACCACCCTGGCCGCATTGATGGGGAAGTGACACCTGAACAGTGGAAGAGAAACTTCTGGTTACTATTCAAAGGCACTGGGAAAAGAAATATCTAGGTTAAAGGGGAGGTAAAGCAACACGTGTAAAAGGTATTCAAGAGAGTAGTATTTAAGGGGGGATCTAAGACAGGAAGGGGGATCTCTCCCTCTTTGTAACCAAAAAGAAAGAGAAGAAGGAAGAGAGAGAAATTATATAAGAACAGTTCTCGGCTTACGTCCGAGCAGATTGATTCAGAGCATTCTTTGTTGTTTTTAAGTGTTTATAATCTTTAGCTTGCTATTTAATCCTCAAACACTTCTAACCTGGGTTTCAAGCCCACACTCTACAAATTACATTGTTTAAGGCTCGTTGGGCCTGAGCCCGTAACTGTTCTTGGAGCCAGGTGCAATTGTGCACTTACATATATATATATATATATATATATATATATATATATATATATTTGACAAAAAAAAGGTACATCTTTTGTCTTCCCAAATATTGTTCCGATATATTTGATATCTCAACAAAATGAAGTGGATTGAGTGAGAGAACTGCGCACAATAAGTCAATAACATTGTGAAATAATACCAATGAAAGTTGGCAGAGCAAAGAAGCATGGTTGTCCCCGACTCTCCTGACAAAAAATCTAGCTTCTTTGCCTCCACGTACTGAAAACCTAGAAAGCAGCAGCATGAAATGGTCCATTAATTAATGGACAAAAACAACCTGTAAGTCCTTGTTATACTTAAGCGGGAAGCATCACTAAACAAATATTTTATATCAAATAATATCATATTATTTGTATCAAAATTTAATGAAAAATATGTATGTAAAAAGAATTATCTACTAGCACATATTTTTTACCAATATGTTTCACACTTATTAAATTCTAATACCATTAACATAGTATTATTTGATACCAAATACCTTCTCAGCATCACTTATCTCAGGTTGAGTAGAGATCTCTACATTTTCTCAGTGCATCTTAGCTTCTTGTACTAGCTAGTCCAGGTCCACACCCTATTCATAATTCATAGGTTTCCATTATATATATATATATATATACACACACAAACACAGTTGCTTACACGTAAAAAACACCCAAACCAAAATGTTACATCTTTGACCTTTGCGCACCATAAATATGATATGAGTGTGAAAGAAAATGTTACATTACTTCCAACTTAATTATTGTGCATTAGGGTGTCTGACACAATGTTAGACATCATGCCCATTTCCATTCCCTTTAGTAGATGAAATATTGCATGGAGAAGGAAAAGGACATTTCATATTTGCACTATACTTCAAAAAAATTTAGATTAGTCAGAATTGAAGTTTCTTGAAACTTGTTAATTATAAAGTCCAAATTAACTTGGTATATGTTTAATATAAAATTCATTACACACCCCTACACAACACACTCAATTAATATCCAATCAATTTGGAGCATTACATGAATAAATAATTTCAAAAAACTAGTCAAAAAGATGAATAGGATAATGCATGATCATTACAAAAGGGTAATCATATATCGTCTAAGCACGGCTTAAAGTGGACAAGTCACTGTACTGGTCCATGAGTTGAGATTGTGATACCATTTTTAAAAGAAAGAAGAGTGAAGGTGCTACTCTTGGCAGAGGGTGGGAGTTGTATTCTTTTATCACTAACCAAAAGTAATTGTGTCACAGTTCTGATATAAACATTATATATATATATATATATATATATATATATATATATATATATATATATATATTCAAATATCCCACCTGTATGTTTGAAACAGAGATGTATTTATTTTATCATAATACACCAAAATCATCAAGTTGGATGGTACAAATTGTTCAATGTGTTTTTCTTCCATGAAGCAATTAATCTATCAAGAACTAGCTAATGTGTACGCACCACTTGTATGGTGAGTGAAAACTCCATATTCTTGCTTTAATTTGTAAATTTTTTAGTTTTTTACCAATGCCCACTTTAATTAGTACTAGCTAGCTAGGCTCCCTAAAAGAAATAATAATTTACCCCAACTGCATCTCGAATCGATACCTTGTAAATCATATCATAAGTTGACATATATATTAGAGTACTCACTACTCATCCACATCCACTCTTGCATCCTTGTAATAATGCTCAGTACGGAGTTTGATAGAGTTATAACTTATAACACATGTCGTCATTAGCTATGTAAATTACTGATTATCGTATAATGTAGTGTTTTGACTGGCCCTAATAATAATAACAATAAATTATGGTATTGGATGGTTGGCCATAAATAGTATATTAGTTTTTCAAACACGATTATCTTAATGTTGTGGACACGTCTATATAAGATATACGGAGCACAACCTCCCAAATGAACTAAGAGTATCTATATGCATCTAAAACAGAAAGGTTATTTAGTTGAAGACAAAATTATTAGTTACAACTTACAAGAATTATATATTGTTGCATTTAAATACATTTTTTTTCCATCTATTTACAAACTTCCTCCATTGTTATTATATCATTTTTTTTATTAGTGTTATTTATACCCCTTTTTTTGGCGTGAATGTGTTTTTATACCGTTTATATCATATGCAATATTATAGTCAAATTTATATGTAATATAATGTCCTCAAACCATTTGATTCAATGTAAATATTACATTTTTTGTATAACATTCCTGTTATATGACTCATCAATCAATCAATCAATTAATCAATCAATATTATATATATAAAAGCAGAGACTTCTGTGAGAGTGCACGAGGTCATACCATGTGGCACTCTAATGTTGCATTTAGCATTTTTTTTATCTTTTTTCATTAAGTTTTTTTACTGTTATCCAGTAGATCATAATAACTTATTTTACTATCTTATCAATTTAGAATTTTACCTTTTTTTGTTAAGTATTTTTTATTGTTACCCAATAGATCATAATAAGGTTTTGTTACTATTATATCAAATATGAGCTGATCTTGACAATTACACCAATTAAACCAAAAGTTATTCAATACAAAATGGACTACCTTTTAAAAGTAGACCAAACCTTATGAAAAACTCAAGCCCAATTATTACCTTTCATGTTATGACCAAAGCTTGACCATTTCCACGTGTAAATCAAAGCAAAAACTCTTACCCTCTTACAAACTCTCTTCTTCCTCCCCTATGTATATATGATACTCTAGAAAATCTCATTTTCATGAAATCATGTCTCCATTTTTCCCCAATTTCAATTCAATATGCTTTTATTTATTAATAATGTTATATGCAATCTATGCAGACAAATTCTCAGTCATCGACCAATGCAACAAAAATATATATAAATCTTGAGGTCTCTGAGATTGTTTTTTTTTTTTTTTTTTGAGATAAACCGATAGAATTTTATTATGATAGAATAGATCATGTATACAAAAGAGAGTAGGGAACACACGAACTAAACACTTCTTCCCCACAATATGCCATAACCCCAAGAAACTCCCCTGTTATCCATAGTACAAAACAGAGGTTGGCATGGTCAGGCCGAACCCTGTATATCAAACCATATCTTGAGTAGAAGATAGCCTTTGGTAGTTCTCTAATATTGTTAGCGCTCCCTCCATGATTACCTTAGGGTGTGTCTGAATTTTCTCAAAGTATAGCTTGTTTCTTGCATTCCAAATTGCCCACGACAGGGTCGCCCATTTCTCCATTTCGTCTTTTGTTAGTTTCCTCCCCAGTATCCGAAACAGATGGAAGAAATCCTGAATCTCATTGCTGCTCTTTTGCACTCTTCCCCTCACCATTGCCCATACATTTCGAGCAAATGGACATTCCCACAACAAGTGGGCACATGTTTCTGGTTGTTGACAACACAGCTCACATCTCTCATCCACCTGTACCTTCCTTCGCCGAAGATTTACCCGTGTAGGTAGAATATTTGAGCACGCCCTCCACATGAAAGATTTCACCTTTGGTGGTACATTCATTGCCCAAATCATCTTCCACCATTTCCTATCTTCTTGTGCTCGTGAGTGTTCGATATCCATTTGACGTCGAAGTCGCATAGCCACCCTATACACTGTTTTCACCGTGAATTCATGCTTGCTGTTTTCCTTCCACACGAGGCTGTCCCTGGTCCGATTGCAACAAAGAGGTATTGCCAAGATATCCAGTGTAGTACTTGGTGCGAAAATGTCCTCTATCTTCCTCCTATCCCACTGCCAAGTATCCTTGTTAATAAGGTCAGCCACCCTTAATCTGTGATCCACATCCCCACTGAAGACGGGTCTATGTGGCAGCCAGTTTGAAGACGAAACCAGAATCCGGCGTCCATCACCTACTCTCCACCTTGATCCTCTTACAACAACTTCCCTAGCAGCAATGAGACTCCTCCAAACAAAAGATGGCTTATGATCCAATTCAGCCTCCAAAAAAGAGCAGTTGGGAAAATACCTTGCCTTATAGACACGGTAAAATAGAGAGTGCGTGTGGTGCAGCAAACGCCAAGCTTGCTTAGCTAGCATAGCTAAGTTAAAAGCATGTATATCTCGGAACTCCATACCTCCCTTTTCTTTTTGTGTGCACAACTTCTTCCAATTTATCCAGTGTATTTTCCTTTCATCCTTTGTTTGTCCCCAATAATATTTTGCCAAGGTTGAGTTTATTGAGTCCCCCACTGCCTTTGGAATCTTGAAAATACTCATTGAGTAGGTAGGAATGGCTTGGGCAATTGTCTTGATCAAAATCTCCCTCCCGGCTTTTGAGATGAATTTTTCCTTCCACCCCATAACCCTCTTGGTTATGCGTTCTTGCAGCTCTTTAAAAGTAGTTATCTTTGATTTTCCCCCCATCATTGGTAGCCCAAGATACTTCTCACAATCATTCATAATCCGTGCACCTAACAAATTCTTTATTGCATCCTTCACCTCCAGTTTAGTATTTCTACTAAAAAATAGAGATGTCTTCTGTCTATTAATTGCTTGACCTGAGGCAGCCTCATATCTTCCCAATATGTCTAGGAGTCGATGACACTCCTCCACTGATGCTTCACAGAATAACAAGCAGTCGTCTGCAAAGAGGAGATGAGATACACAAACCCCCCTGTACAAGATAACACTCCATGTAATTGCCTGGTATTTACTGCCTTCTTCATCATTCCTGATAACCCTTCTGCACACAGTAGGAATAGGTATGGTGAGAGCGGATCTCCTTGCTTTATACCTCTTGATGGCTGGACAAAACCCTTCGGCTCCCCATTAATCAAAATTGAGTACGTGGCTGTTCTCACTGTTTCCATGGCCAATTCGACCCACCTTTCATCAAATCCCAACCTAATCATCATTTGACGAAGAAAATTCCACTCCACCCGGTCATAAGCTTTACTAATGTCTAGCTTCACCGCCATCTGCCCCTTTTTTCCAGTTCTTTTATTTCGCATCCTGTGTAGAATCTCAAAAGCTACAGATGTATTATCAGTGATTTGCCTTCCAGGCACAAAGGCACTTTGATTATCAGATATTACATTAGGCAAAATAACTTTTAGCCTATTCGCCATAACCTTTGAAACAATCCTAGAAATTACATTTTCCAAGCTTATAGGGCGAAAATCAGCCATATGCATGGGTTCATTCTTTTTTGGGATTAGAACAATATGGGTATAATTCATTTTACGCAACAAATGTCCTGAATGTAAAAAAGACAACACTGCATTTGTAACATCACCCCCTACCACATGCCAGAATTTTTGGAAAAAAAAGGGGGACATACCATCAGGGCCCGGGGACTTTGAAGGGTGCATCTGAAATAGTGCTTGCTTTACCTCTTCTGCTGTGTAAGGTTGGAGCAAATGCTGGTTCATCAATGGTGTGATCACCCTATCCACCGTCTCCACCACTGGTTCAATTGTGGACGGGTTTGATGTTGTGAATAGTTCTTGGAAATATTCCTCAGCCACTTTTGCTATACCCTCCTCAGTTTCATGCCATTGCCCTCCTCCATCAAAAACACCGAAAATATTATTTTTTCTTCTTCTTTGGCTAGCTCTTTGGTGAAAAAACTTAGTGTTTTTGTCCCCCGCCTTCAACCATATGGATCTTGATCGTTGTCGCCAATGCAATTCCTCATTGTATAGCAAGGAATTTATTTCCGTCTTCACTCTTCGGATCTCATGCAAATTTTCTACCACATTATTTCTTGCAAGCTCTTGTAATAATTGGTGTTTCTCCCTTATTATATTTTTGGAGTAACCAAATGCAATTCTGCTCCAATCAGCCAAGACCCTTCGGCAATGCTTGATTTTTTCAAAAAGGACATACATGGGGCTACCCATGGCTTGCATGTTTGTCCAAGCTTGTTGGACTATTTCCTCACATTGTGGGTGGGTCACCCACTTCTCTTCAAACCGCTTTGGGATCTTCCTAGGCCGCCTTGTGTGTCTCTCCGCCTGGGTATTGAGCAAGAGTGGCACATGGTCCGAGTATGAGGAGGTGAGGTGTGTTACCCTGCTATGAGGGAAAATGGCATGCCATTCCAATGTTGCACATGCCCTATCAAGTCTTTCTTGCACAAATGCTTCTCCTTCTCGTCCATTTTCCCATGTGAACATATTTCCTGTAAAACCCATATCAATTAAACCACAATACAACAACGTGCTTCTAAAATTTTGCATAAGATGCTCTGGTCTAGGTAGGCGGCCTTCTTTTTCCTCAGATGACAAAATCTCATTATAATCTCCAATACACACCCATGGTGCTGAATTCCGTGTGCTTAGATGTTTTAATAAAGTCCACGTTTCATGCCTGAGTTGTTCTTCTGGTTTCCCATAAAACCCCGTGATACGCCATGGAGATGTTGGATTTGTGAGGATTAGAGCATCAATGTGATTTTGAGTGTATGTTTGTATATGCAACTCCACATCCGCCTTCCAAAGCATTGCCAAGCCACCCTTTCTCCCCAGACATGGAACAGCCAACATAGAATCAAAGTGTAAATCCTTCTGAAAACGTCTCATTTCCTCCACGGTTCGTTTTGTCTCCATAAGAAACAAAACTTTGGGAGCTTTTTCCCCCACTAAGTGAGAGAGGGCATTCACTGCACGTTGGTTCCCAAGCCCCCGGCAGTTCCAGCTTATGATGATCATTGTTCTCGGCGGGGCTGGGAAGCAGCCTCCGCCGTTGAAACTGTGTTTGGAATGGCATCCTGAATTTTTTTCTTCTTATTTTCACTTGCCCCCGTTGCTTCTATGTCTTAATTATGGTCTGAATACTCCCTCTTCCCTCCCACTTTTGCTACAACCCGCTCCTCCCTTTTTTCCGTACCTGCCTTCTTCCTCTCCAATCTTCTCCACCTTGCTGCAGTAAGTTTTGTTTCTGCCCTTTGCTTTTCTTTTGTCTTCGTTACTGCATCATGTGTCTGATTAGTTGGATGTGACTCCCTTGTTTTTGGATGTTGGCTGGTCCCCACTTCAATGATTGGCACACAAAATAATTGCTCCCCCAAAATCTCGGATTTTTTGTCATTTATTTCTATTTGAATTACCTCCCCTTCCTTATTTGTCTCCTTACTTAATTCCATATACGTTGGCTGAGTTTCAGTTATCATAGAGCAAGAAACGTGTCCCTCAGTAACGCCTTTCCCCCCTTCATTCGCATTAATTATTTCCATATCAGCTCCTTCAATTTCGGGATCCCTAGACCTGCTACCCGAGTTCCTTGGTTGTGGCATTGATTGCAGTGTTTCTCTACTTTCCCGGCGTGCTTTGTGCGTCTCCTCCCTCTCTGGTTGCTGGCTGTATCTGTTTCTTTGAGGCTGTGCCGGCTTCCTAAACCCAGCCCTCAACCACTCCCCATATTGATACTCTTGCTCCTCTTCATCACACGGCTTCTCACAATGCTTAGCTTCATGTCCGATCCTTCCACACTTGAAACAGAAACTCACCATCCGTTCATACCTAAAAGCCACCCACACGACATCTCCTTCTGGGTTCATAATCTGACTGCCACGCCGAAGCGGTTTATCTAGAGGGATCTCCACTCGAATTCGAAGGAACCGAGCTTGATCGGAGTTAGAACCCTTCCAGTCAACTTCCACCACCCTTCCTAAACCCCTGCCAATCTCCTGCCCTACTTCCTCACTAAAAAGATCAAAGGACAGTCCCCACACCTGCACCCACAACGGGCAGTGAGTGAAAGTAACCTTGTTTGCTGTCATTCCTCGCTCCCATCGCCTCAGTAATAGAAGCGAGTTATCGAAACTCCATGGCCCATTGTTTAGTACCCACTGCACTTGGCTTTCCATAGTAAACTTGAATTGGACAAGGTCGTCGCCAACATCAATAATCTTTAGGTCCGAACCAAACTTCCAAGTATTCCGTAGTAGATTTTTTGCTACTCTCCAGTTGATCGGTTTTGTAGTCAGGAACCTCCCAAAAAGACTGAGCGAACATTCCTCAATGATTTTTTCCCTTTGGTTCGGTCTGACCTTGATGATTTCGCCTTCCTCTGTTGTTAGTTTGATCCGTTGCAGTTGTTCAATGAAATCAGAATCCATATGGACCCTTCCTCCCACTCAGAAAATAATCTCGAAGAGAAAAAACTACCCCGCGTACTGTATCAGATAGCGGAGTAAGAGAAAGCTCACCTTGAGTGAGAGAAAAGACTCACCTTGCGTGAGAGAAAAGAACAAGACCAAAAATTCATTTTCACAATTATGGTCTCTGAGATTGTTGAAATAATTGACAAGTGCATATTTCTAAAATTTATAATAGCAAAAAGTCTAATAAATAGCATATTCCATTAACTTAATATTTTCTTTAAAAAAATTCAATAATAGGAATGGTAAAAAACATGATCCTATACAAGAAATACTAAAAATACATGCAAAACAATTTTCATAGGAGGATTTATTTTCAAATAATATGAAGAGAATAGTAAAGATAAAATGCATTGAATGAGATCCTACGAAATAAGTTTGTTAATCATTTCAAATTATACTCATCATTTATGTAAAAAAAATAATAATATATCATATTATTTACATTAAAAAAATAATACATATTAATTTCAAAATTCATTGCAAGATGTGGACTGCTAGGATATTGCAACAATAAGTAACATTTATATAGCAATGGGTTGGTATTAGATTTTGTGCGTACTTTGTGAAAGGAATGTCAAACCATAAGCAACATTATTTTGGTGTGCAAAATGTAAAACAAGAACAAATGTTTCTATCCCAAAGTTAAAGGCATTCACATTAACTATGTACTCTACAAAAATTTATAATATATTTATCTCACTATAACTAACATACACACACACACACACACACACAATTGCAAACTACTTCAGATACATGATTCAAATTGAAATTTTTGATGCAATTGACAAAACAAATTTTGTAATATTTAATCGAGGTGCAGAGAAAAACCTAAATAAATCTACAAGAGATTTTGCTGAAAAATAAACTGAGGTACAATTTATTTAAATTATTGTAAAACTATTGATATTGGAGAAGGAATCCCATGTGATTTGAAAAAAAAATTACGAAAGAAATGGATTTTCCTACTTCATTTGAATGAATTCAATCTAAATGAAGGTCTTGAAAATTACATAGTTGCTAAGATTTTTTATGCACCTTCAAATGACAAAAAGGTATGAAAGAAAAAAAATATATATACACAATCCAATATGCTATAGTAATTTTTTTTTTGCTACACTATTCCAAAATTAACAAAAATAAAAAATAAAAACATTTACAAAAAACTATCACATCATTGAAATTTAATATAAATGCAAATGCTTACGAAAAATCTTTATGACAAAGTCCAAACTTTGTAAGATCCAATCAAGAATCTCTCAGTGCCAATTCATTAGTTATTAACACAAATGATGTAACAAAAGGAAAAAGTGATGAAAGCTCAAAAATTGAACAAATATGGACGGACTAAACTTCGAACGCTGAAGATGGAGGAACTAATGATGATAACAAACATCACCATACTGCAATAGCAAAGCATTGAAGAAAAAAAAATCGTAATGAAGCTTTTTATTATATCACATAATAAAAATCAATAATATAGAATGAATTAATATGCTTTTATCAACTTTTATTATACAATATCACTCCAAAGTTGTTTTAATTATTGCTCATTACTTGAACAAAATAATTATAATAGATATATGTGTGTAATTTATAATTGTTACTTTTTATAATAAATTCATTACTAACAAAGTTTTATAATAAATATGCTATAATATATGTATAATATTTTCAAAAAACAAATTTATATAGAATATTACAATATTATCCGCGCATCGCATGGACAGCTTATTAGTTATTATAATAGGTTTTCTTTAAATTACATCTAGGAAGCTTTTGGTACATTTTAATAAACCCTGTAATATAATAGCTATTTCATAAGTACTATTTAATAATTTAGTTGTATTTTTATTACGAGTAACAATTAGTCTTTAAAATAAATGAAAAATAATTATTACTTACCAAAATAGTTGTAATAGTCATTCCTTAAATAGTGTAATAGATATAAAAATAAAAATGTCTGATCGCCATAAAAATAAAAATCTCTAAACGCCCAAACAAAACAACCACCACCTTCTTTCTCTTTCTCTCAACAATTTCCTTTCCATGCTTTGTATGCACAACAATTTTAGTTCTTACTGGTTTCTATTTTTTTTCTATGCTATTATTCTCACTAATGATTCTGTATTCGAAGATGTCACAATGATGCAAAAAAACATGCTACATGGCATGTCTTCTTTTTATACAATTTCGTTTTGATATTTTCTTAAAATGATAAATGATTTCTAAGAGTCTAATATTATTTTAATATGTTTTATATGTATATTCTTGTGACTAGAAACTAAGAGTATTAGCAACCGGTGATTCAAAAAATAACTATTTTACACTCTAAAAACATTCTTTATCTATTTTACCATATCATTTTATAACTCACTAACATCTCATTTCTTATTTTTCATATCGCAACTAACACTATTGATTTATTTATTCATTTCTCTCTACCTCTTCAACTCTCTCTCTCTCTCTCTCTCTCTCTCTCTCTCTCTCTCTTCATTGGAACAAACCCAGCAACATCACAGACCCAACAACATCACAATCGCAGACTTAGCCATACCCGCACCCACAAACATCAAATTTACCACCAGAATACCACCCACCATTGCCAAAATTCTCAATCACAACAAATTCAACCCAAAACCCACCAAGTCAAAGTAAAAAATAACATCATTTTAACCCAAAATTGTGAGCAAAACCCACTGCCACCACCTTGAAAAACTCACCACTACCACTAGGAACAAAACCCATAAGATCCACTACCACCTCTGTTGACAAAACCCACCACCACACTAGGAACAAAACCCCTAAAATGTACCACCACCACAGCCAACAAAACCCAGCACCACACAATGCAACATCACATAATAGAGAAAAGTAACATAATAGAGAAAGAAAGAAAAGAGAGAGAAAAGTGAGTGAGAGAGAGAGAGTATATATTTTAAAAGAATGCAACTTGCTACAATAAGGTTGTATAAGTACAACCTTACTGTAGCAGGTAAGTAAAATCTTTTACAAATACAACTTGGATAATGCTTTGTTTTTGTAATTTGGGGTTGTGAAATAGCCTTTTTGGAGTTCTAGCACCTCCAATGCTAATGCTCAAAGTATCTATATTGTTGAGACATACTATATTAATATAGTTGTTAAGATGTTATCTATTTTTAAGTTTATGAAGATATATAATTTTTTTTCATTTATATGTAAGAATATGCTAAGAAAGAATCATTAAAAATTTAAATATATATGACCTTTTAAAATGGTATTTTATGAAGTTTGATGAAATATGATGTCATTCCACCATTTTATAATAGTGAATACTTATTCATGATTCTATATATGAATAATTTTAGTACTAAATTAAAAGCCATAAATCTTGCCACAACAATCATATGTGGCAAATTGTGATTAGATGTCTGTCACTTTCATATAGACCTAATTCTTTTTTCCACCATCCACAGTCTAACACCTACAGCTGTAGTATTTTCTGTGGTCCTAGAATTTTTGTGATTCAATTCTTGTATTATCATCAAGCGAAGTTATATGAATAGTCATTCCATTCCAGTTTCGTGTATTCATTATAACAATGATTTCTATTACATTATTACAAGGAATACAAGAAACTGAGTGCTAGGGAAGGATGATGATTGAACCTCTCTTGTAGACCACAGAGCCCAACTCAAAAAATGATCTTCATTCTAGTTCAGCATTCAACTGATGAGTTCATGACCCTTGCACATAACTGATGATATGAGTAAATCATTGACGAACAGTGGGATTCCATAGTCCTATGGGAAATATGGTCAACAAACTAGAAAGGATACCACTTAAATCTAGCAATAATCATCTTCACATTAAATAGACGTTCCCACCTACCAAGGGTTATATTTATTACAGAATGACTGGCCTGAATAGTGTTCCTCAGTCAACTTCCAAAAATGTGGAAGAGACTTTTGACAAGACAAGTATCTTCTAATCTCTTCAACAAAATCCCACCGCTAAGAAGGAGGCTCCTAGTATAAATAGGACCCTCTTCTGTCTAAGAAAGATACATACAATGTGTGTGTAAAGTGTTAGAAATTTGTATTCTTGAACCTCGATCGAAGTTGAAGAGGAATATAAGGAGTATTCTTTCTACTTTCCTTTTTTACTTGTGATTGTTAGTTCTATTCCCCCTTTTTTTAATCTAGTTCTCTCACTTAAACTAATAATCCTTTAACTTACAAATAAATTGTGTTGATCATTTACCTTGCGGTATTTTGACCCCCACAATATGTATATTCATGTGACAAGAAACAAGAATCTATATTATTGAGACAAACCATATCGATATTTTGTAACCAAGTGCTTCTAGATCTTTATTGTTGATGAAGTGAAGGACTTTGTAGCCAACAACATCATTCAAGTTGCTGGAGTTAGTCACGTACGGGGATCTATGCAAAGGGTTAGTCACAGATTGGAAATTTGTGCATCAAGGGAAAGAAGGCTACTACAAGATCAAGTCCAATTGGGTATTGGAGCAAAGGTTCAACTATAAATTAGTATTTTAGGATAGGCCAGGGTAGTTGGTAAACTTCCTTATAGTTGTAATCACTTGATTGTTGATTAGTGGATTAGTTGATAAGTTGTGTCTTAACCCAACACATCACATCAACAACACATCACGAACACCACAAGAACGGATACTATCATAAGCCAACAGATACACATCAATACATCATAAACACAATATCAATCATCAAAGAATCTAAGTTTACTGTCCTAAACTTAGAATCAAAGGCACATAACAAGATTGGCTACTATCCTTGGCTAAAATCACACATTACACATCATTTTATAAGCACATCAACACAACATCAAAAATACATCAACATAACATCATAAACAAATGCACATCATTATAACCACATCAACAAGACATCATATTATCCTTAAAGGTTCAAGAGACTCAACATAACACATCAAAAAATATAACATTCAAGACACATTATTTTTTCCTAGAAAAATTCATTATTTAATAAATCAATGTCATTTAAGAAATTCATCATTCAAATCCATCCCTTTTTTGAAAACTTTCTTTCATCATTTTCCTTTGAAATCTCTCTTGGATTTTTGAAATTCTTAATTGTCCTATTAAATTTCCTCTCTCTCTCTCTCTCTCTCTCTCTCTCTCTCATTTTTGAATTTCTCTTTTGAATTTTGAAGCTTTCTTGATGTTTGAATTATTCTTTGGAACTTTGAAATTTTTTGAATCTTTTAAATTTTTCACAATGATTGGGTCACATCAACACAATGGATCACATCAGGTTTGGTCCAAACATATCAGGACAAAACCAAGCACAACATATCACATCAAGTTTAGTCCAAACACATCAGGATAGAACCAATCACAACAGGTCACATCAGGTTTGGTTCAAACACATCTGAACAAAACCAAGCACAACATATCACATTAGGTTAGGTTCAAACACTTCATCTTTCTTTCTTTTCGTTATTTTCTACATCTCTTTTTTTTTTTTTTTTTTCTTTCCCATCTTTTTTGGACTTCTAAGAATTGCATTTTTTTTTTCTTTAGAGCATTAACAAGGAAGAGTTAGGCCATGAGTTCGTTGCATTCTTTTCTTTTTATGGGGGTACATATTTATTCAAAAAAATCATTCATTCATTTCATTGTTATTATTATGCACCTTTTATCTTTGGATGATCATCAATTCCCTAAAATTCCAAACATCTTTAGATGAAGATCAAAGATAATTGAAAGAGACTCTAGATCAATGAAGTTCTAAACAAGACACAAGTTTTGAGACAAATGAATATTTATGAACACATCAAGTTGGAAGAGACTCTAAAGCAAAGAAGTTTCAAGCATGACAAGAGTTTTAGAGATAGTAGAACACAACATGATTTGAATACAAAGAGGACCTTGAAGAAAATTTGGAGGAGTTGAAGAAAGGAGGTAAAAAAAAAAAAAAAAAAGGATCATGGATCCAGATGACTTTGCACATCAATATGTATTCTCTTTGAACTAGTTTTGCATGAATCACCTACTATCTTCATTGATTAGTCCAGATATGAATTTAGAATTCAACTATCTCTAGTCAACTCTATCATTGTCCTTGTTCGAGCAAACACACCCTACTTCTCTTATCTTGTATACTCCTCGATCAACTTATCTCTTATGTATGATCATAGCTTGGAGCTAGTCTCATCTTCTCTTGTATGTTCATTCCTTTGTCATTTTCATTCATGATTTGCCCCTAGCTTGTAGTAAGTTCACCATTTTCCTTGTTCTTCTTCTTCACTTCTTTTCAAGGTGCCCTAACTTTTGCCTAGGTTGCCCTTTTAGGTTTTCAACCTAGTGGGCCTTTCTTCTTTCTTTTCTCTTTTTTTCTTTTTTCTTTTTTTTTCTTTTATTTTTCTTTTCACAACAAAAGCTATGCGTTCCAAAATTTGTATGGCCTAACAATCTCAATTGATCAGAGAGGACTTTGGTTTTGGACCGTAATGAGGTTTGGGATTCTAAGGCTCAAGAAAGAAAGAGTATTTGTGGCTCAAATTTAATTTTATTCTTAGGATATCCTAATTGCCAAGGAGTACTACTTATCTCATGCTTGCAATATTTTCATCCATTTTTCCTTGTCCAATTTGATACTCACTTTCATTTCCTTTTCCTTTCTTCTTTTCTTGTATCTCCCTTTTTTTTTTCTTTTTTTTTCTTTGTTTTTCTCTCTTTTTGTTTTTCCATGCCCCTTGTTAGGAAAATGGTATACTTTCACTTATAAATCATCATCAAATCTCTCTATCATTCATCCACAAAATTTGCCCCTAGCATAGGGTTGATCCTTTCTAATATTAGAATATGCCCCTAGTATTAAGGGTAACCCTTTCAAATCATCATCTCTTAATAACATTCCACTAAGTAATCCCTTGGCATGGGTATAAAGGATGAATTCATCTAGGCTTAACGGGGTTAGCAAGTGGAAATAATCTCTCATTGTAAAAAGGGTAGTAGAAAGATGGTCTCTTAGCCATATTGCTCATTAATTTCTCATCATTGTAATGTCATCCATGTAAAAGAATAAGTCATTCTTTCAATTGCTCTTCTTATCTTTGTCTCACTCATGTCTTGTGCTTCAAAGAGTCTCTCATCACTCATCCTTCTCATTCTTGTGTACTCTCTCACTTGATCGAAGTCTTTTTTTTTTCTCTATCTCTCACCCTCTTTCTCACTTTCATGCTTGCTCTTTATGATCAAATTAACTAAGAGAATCTCATCTTTTGATTCCTTATTTAGATTAACCAATGTTTTAAGTTTAAGGATTCTATCATTTCAAAATTAGCAAAAAGAGATCACATGATACACATCGTATCTGAATGGCCATCTTTAGTGAAAGTGAAACAAAATTGATTTGGAAATTCAGAGGAACATGACTCAACATGAAAACAAGGGAAAGATTTAACAACATAACATTGAGAAAGAATTTAATAGAGTTGATAAATTGAAGACACAATAATTGAAAAAGACTCAACAGAATTGAAATGGCTCATCCCCTAGTAAAGGTGTTCGCATGGATCAAATCTCTTAGGCACATCCCTTCATTCGATATTGCTTCATCAAAAGAATCTTGGCTTTGTGACCATCCCACCAACAATCAAATCTTAAATCTCATGCTTCAACCTAAAAAATTTATTTGTCTTGTGTCCTAACTTCTGGTGAAAAGCACAATACTCATACATGTTCCAAGTTTTTGGGATTGAATTTGGAAAAAGAGTAGATTCAAGCGGCTTGAGGTTACCCTTTTTATATAAGATTTCAAGGGCCTCTGACAATGATACTTGAATGTCATCAAATTCTTTTCTCTCTTTAAGGGTATCAATGGCAATAACTTTCTTTCTATCTTTTCTCTTGCCAATCACATCCTCGGCTTGTGGAGCATGTATTTCTTCAAGCCTTTGTAGTCGAGTGCTTACATCCTTTGTAGGCAATAACTTTCTTTCGTGTCCATGATATCAATACTTTCGTTCATGCTCTTTGTTGCTTCTTGGTATCTTCCTTAGTGAGTAGATCTTTACAAGATTAGGGATGTGCTTTGAGAATATTTTAGGTGTCCCTTAAAATGAATTCAACTAAATTAACATATACTCCCAATAACTTAAAGCTTTTGACCCAACGTCTTAATCAACTTTTCTTGCTTGCATCCAAATGTGGACTACATGTATGCCTTATTCGTACTCTAAGTATTTTATCATTTCATTATCTTGGACCTAGAAATAGAATGAGCTACATCAATCTTTCAAAATTCATTTTTCCCCCTATGCTTAAAGACCAATTACATCATTCACATCTCTCATTGTCTCTCATTTTCTCATTTGAATCCAAGCCCGAATTTCATTTCTTTCTTTTTCTTTTCTTTTCTTTTCTTTTTATGTGCTTTGGATCCAATTACAAGTCACTCATCTTGCCCCCTCATCCTCATTTGGGCATAAGCATAGGTTGTTCATGAATTTTGCAAGGTTAGTCCACATCTTGTGCTCTATTAGACCTTATGAAAACGGTCTCATTAACAATTTAAACACAAAGATTAATGCCCGATTTATAATCCAAGCCCATCATGGATTGGAAAATTTCTTTTCTCATGAAAAACCTTATTTGAAGTTGTATTTAAAATGAGCCATGACATTTAGAAGCCAAAATCTTTTTTTTCTCTTTTACTGATTTTTTTGGATTTTTTTATTCCTTTTGAAGAAAAAAAAGGTGACCAAGTTTTATCTTTACCCATCAAAACCTTTTATTTATCCAAAACAAAACCCATCTTGAATGTTCACTCTCCTCCCTTATGAGGGCCTTGCCCTTCATTTTAAAAGTTTGATTTATTTTTATCTTTCATTCTCAAATGGGCCTTGCCCCTAGTTTGAAGGGTTTGATCAATGGGTTCAAAAAGATTTCCTCTTTTATTCCTTATTGGTCTCTTGGTGAGCCTATCCATGTATTTGGATTTTAGGGTTTCAAAATTTTCCGAAAGCATGGATTGGTTCACAACTTTTCAATAAAGTCTATAACATACTCATGATCTTGTGCTTTCTTACTTTTGAAAATGATTTTTGAATTTTGATCCAAAATCTAGGTTATGTTATGACTTCATGACCCAATGCCTTCCTCTAAATTCTATGCTATACTCATGATCTTGGGCTCTCTAGATTTGAATTTGTTTTCTGAATGGGCCAAAAACTTAGGGTGTATCATCACTTTGTGGATCATCTCTTATCTTTTGCATTTTTCTTTTCAATTTTTTTCTTTCATTTTTTTATTTGAAAACTTTTTTTTTTTTTGAAAATTCTTTTCATAAAAGAATATTTACAAAAGATTTTAAAAAAAATTCCTTTCCTTAAAAAAATTTCTTTGCAAAATATTTCTTTTCTTGAATTCTTTTTCTTTACAAAAGAATTTTTTTTTTTTTGAAGATTCCACTTCTAAAAAATATTTACAAAATATTTTTTTTGAAAACTTTTACTCTTTGCAAAAGACTTTCTTCTTTTTGAAAAATTTCTTTTAGGCTAAAGCAAACAAAGATCAAACGCATGCACTTGGGCTTCCCTATGAATTGGATCTAGGGTTACACTATGTGTGGGTAAGGCCTTTAATGCTAAAGGGACAAGATCAATAGGTCACTCACTACCTTGGATCAATAGGTAGGCCATGATTCCAACCTTGGGTCGAAATGGACCGTAATGGATTGCTGGTAAACCGTTAATGTACTTAAAGTCCATCATAAGCAATGGCATGGATTATAAATTGGTGGGATGAACTTCGGAATGTCTTGGCCCAAATGGACTCTCCACTTTCTCACTCATCACCAACCATGGAAAAGGGACAAAAGAAGCAAGTGAGAGTGTGTGCAAAACCATATTGAAAAAGCCTTTGTTAGGATTAAGAAATGGAACACATTGGAGTCAAACTCTTTATCCCTAGTGGAGTCACCACTATGGGTGTAAGCACTCGTGATGGGCTTTTGGGTTTCCCTTAATCTGTGGGAAGTACACCTCGGCCAAAGGTGGACCATGGCCGAGGGTGTAAATGGAGTCGCCACCTAGATTAGGTGTAGGAACCATAAATATAGCGCCCTTGTGGAAGGACTGATCTTCACCAGAGCACATATCCAAAGTTTAGGAATGGGGATGGGAAGGTGTTAGGCACCCAACCCCACCTGACCCGTAGGTCAGCATTCACTTATTGTGTTCCAAATCCTAATCCCATCAAAGGGTCTTCTAATATGTTGTTCTAAACTCACACACTAACATGCATCTAACATCAACATATAGCAAATTTCCCATATTCATCAATAGCATAAAAACCCTACCATTCATCTAACAAAAATATATCCAAGGGCAGCAAGCACATCACAAAATAGCAACATCAACAAGGCATTAACATCAAGCATATCTCAAACATCCAAGCATAGCATCATGGCATCAACCAAGCATATTTATCATGTTTGTAAACCATATCATGCTCATCATCTAAATCAAATCTATGTTCAAGTAATTACGCATGACTTACCTCACAACACCACAACACTTATGCATCAATGCATGTTCATGTTCATATTGTTCATTCAAGATATAAAGCCTAATTATCAAATCAACAATTAGAGCATATGAAACATGTTATTCTACTAACCCTAATGCTAAATATGTGAAAACTAGACTCAACAAGACCTAAACATGTGATTAAAACTAAGTGAAACAAATAAAATAGTAAGAACCCTAAATTTGGGTTTTTGGACACGAGTATGCATGCACATACATGAAGTATGCGTATGCATGTCTCGAGATGCATACGCGTGCATGAAGCACGCGCACGCATATATGCCCAGAAACACGATTTTAGAACAACAAACAAAACAACAATTTAACAAACCCTAGCATTCTTCTAATATAAAACTAAAAAACCTAAACGAAAAACAAAGATATCAATGATAAACAAAATAAAATCTATTCCTAAACATGCATTAGACCTAACAATAAACAAAGTAACACTTAACACATCAAAACATGTTCATCAATATTTCCAATCATTCAACTCTCCAATCAAAATATGGTGAGACACAACATATCAAAACGAAACAAATCAAATCAAATTTCTAAGCATGTATAACATATAAAATCAATTTAAGAACAACAAGAACACAAGTTATAAAAATCCAAATTAAGGAAGAGTCGTGAAAAGAGGTTCACCTTGCTTATGGAACACAACTTGGTTGATATTTAACCGGCCCTTTAGTGCCTACACAACAAGATCATATAATAATCAAGGGAATCAAAGTATTCAATAGTTCAAAGCTAATCACAACTCTATATATATATATATATATATATATATATATTCTTGAAAATATTGTTTGCAAATGTTTTGAAAGAAATTAGAAAATAGTTTCTACCTTAAGACCACTACATAAAGGTTTTTTGAAGAACCAAAAAACGTGCTAACTATTGTGAGTGTAGAAAAATCAGAGAAAGAAAGTGTTTTGGAAGAGTTTAGGTCAAAAATCAACTCTCTCTAGCTAAGTTTTGAGTTTGGAGGTATAAGGTTGTATTTAAATGTTTAAATTAGGGTTTTTGGGGCCTTTTAGATGCCTTTGAATGTTCCTAAGATTCTAGGGGATGGCCCAAAAAATTGGCCTATGTACGCATGGTCAGGGCATGCATATGCATGTATGATTCATGTGTACACATGCTACCCCCAAAAACCCAAATTTTGACAACTCTGATAGCTCGACTTCAAACAACTATAACTCACTCAATATAAATCCAAATTAGGCAAATTTTATGTTCAAATTTAAGCCCAAGATGTCTACTTTCTAATGAAACAAACTCACTCAAATATTCTTTGTAGATCAAATGTCATATTCAAAAGAGTGAGAAAAGGTCATTTTTAAACATTGTTTTCAAAAAGATTTGAGCACTTTTGAGTTGTAATTACTTCCAAACTATCAAAATAACTTCAATTACCTTTTGTAGACATGTCAAGCCATCATTGGGACCAGGGAATAAATTTTATTAATTGGGTACAAAATGAGGTTTCTATAGAACCGGTCAAACAACATCATTGTGAGTGCCATAAGGAGGAGATTTGGATCTTTTCGATGATCCACATTCCCCTCCTTGATTCTTGTTTCTTTCATATTTTCTTGTTGTTTTTTACTCTTTAATATGTTGTTTCTGTATCATATCATGTTCTGTGTTTGTTGTTTGATTTACTTTCCTTGTTTTGTTGCTTGATTTACTTTCCTTGTTTTGTTGCAAATGTGTTAAATCCCTAAAATCTGCCTTAGGGTGCATACCCATGAGATTAGGTGCATATGCATCATCTTCTCTACATAGGCGCTCTTTAGTTGATTAGGGTTCTTTTTTTTGTTGCTTTTTTTGGGAATCTAGCTTGAAACCAAGATGCGTATGCTAGTAGAAGGATGCATATGCACTCTTCTTACAGCATACGCCAATCTGGGCAAAACCCAGATTTCTTTCCTTTTTGTACTTTATTAGTTTTAATGCATGTTTTATTATCTTCCCTTATTTGCTTTATTTGCTTCAAAAGCATATTTTCTGACTTTTTTTGGTTTTCTTTTTGTATCACAGGTAATATATTCAAAATACCGAAAATACCTAAAAATCTTGTTTCCTTTTTATTTTCTAGGGTTAATTAAAATGGTCATAAAATCTGAAGGTGATAATCAAGGAAAATAATCAAGCATTAAATGGAAGATATTTTCTAAAAGATAAAATTCTAACTCTAGATTAAAATCTTTCCAAGTTGGCTGCAATTAAACTTTAATGACAAAAGATATTTGAATTTAAACTTAAAACTCAATGAAGGAAAAGATAAGTGATTGATGAGGTACTAATTACAAATCTCTCCTAAAAAGGCTTAAAGGTTTTAACTCCAAAATAGTTGACAATTAAGAGATCACATTGCCTAATATATTGAACATAGTTGAACTTGAATTTAAATGTTAATTAGGAAAGGACAAAGCATTTGATGGCTTATTTAATTTGATGATCCTTCCTAAAAGACTTGGGTATTTGAATTCAAACTAATTTGATATTTAAGGCAATCAAAGTCAATTGATTAAAGAACACTTTTAATCTTCACTCCAACTCCACTTTACACCCAAGAAGTGTGGTCTCTCAATCAGTTTTCAAAGGAGAATAAGAGAGTGTCTCACACTCACATGTACACCATTTCATATTCTTACCAAAATTCTGTATCTTTCTCTCCTTATAACTGATTATCTAATTGGGCTAGCCTTTTGGGCCTTTCCAATTGGGCTTTAGTGTGTAGCTTGGAGTGGGACCAAAAGGGACCAATAAGACACTAGCTCCAATAGGCCTTGGGGTTTTCTGTCAACTCTTGACAAGTTCAAAGTTACCATAAACTATATTTAATACCACCATATAGTTGCACTCTAGGTCTTATTTATAAATTATATCCCAAGACTTTATTATATATGCAACCCTTTCATAAAATATTCGTAGTAATACAAAGTCATAAATGTAGACTGCCACTTTGTAGATTACTACATCTTAATCCTTGAGTACCCGGTTTAATCCTTTAAGTTATTCATCATATATTTTTGAAATCCAATTTCATAAATATATACTTTAGCAACTATTTACTAAAGTAGTTAGACCTAACATTCTGAATAACAAACCCATTAAACTTATCTCAATGGAATATTTTGTATCTTCGTTAAGAGACTATGAATTCCATCTTGAGAATATATGTTTCATCAATACTAAATGTGGTTGCCCAACATACTAAGATTTTGACCGTAACTTTAGATCTCACTCCTGATATATCAAAGCAACCTACACTTCATGATCAGATCTATTATTCTCTCAGGATTAAGAGTTCATGTAAATATAAGTCGTGAGATTTATTATTCAATTGACAGTCGTTGGGAGAATAATAAATCTCACAGCGGTCCAGTTCAATATGTCTTAACTCTTAAAACATAAAACATACCAACTAGAAGTCTCCATTTCCATGATCAAGACAAATCGTCTTAGTTGATATGTTATAGTCTTTGTAGATGAAATGCCCAATTTCATCACCGACTACGAACTACAATTCTGAATTTACAAAGAACTTGTGATTTATATAATCTATGACTTTTCACATAAATCACATACTATGCATCTCATGGACTATATGATAATGTCCAATATTCATGTTACCATTATTTTAGATTATAATAAAACAACCTTATTAATACAACATTAAGTCATACGTCAAGTCATACATAATGTCATACATAGCATTATACAATAGGATTTAAGGGCACTAATCCTAACAATATTAATAAAGGAAAGAAATTAACACTTAATGAAGACTTCATTCCAATTAAGTTTCACTCCTTTATTAAAATTAATCATTAATTCTGATTAAACATTAACCCTTTGTTTGGTATCCACATGTGCACACACTTGGATGACAATATGTCTAGATGCTTAAGTGATCATGCAGTTGGACATTCATATGCTCATGTACTTTGATGATCGTGATTAAATGCTGAGGTGATTGGGTGGTAAGAGGTACGTTCTTAGACATTCATATGCTTATATATTCTCACATGCTTTTATGCTTGTATGTTCACATGTCTTCATGCTTTGACGATCACATGCTCTCATGCTTTGACGATCACATGCTCCCATGCTTTGAAGATCACATGTCTATATGCTTTGATGCTTACATGCTCACACGTTCACATGCTTGTATGCTCTTGTGCTTATATGCTTGTCTGCTTACATGTTCACATGCTTGTATGCTCTCATGCTCACATGTTCGTATGCTCACATGTTCACATGCTTATGTGCTCTCATGCTCACATATTCATATACTCTCATGCTCACATATTCGTATACTCATATGCTCACATGCTTGTATGCTTTCATGCTTGCATGCTCATGTACTCTCATTCTCACATATTCGTATACTCACATGCTCACATATTTGTATACTCACATGCTCACATGCTTGTATGCTCTTATGCCCATATACACTCATGCTTACATATCTATATACTTACATGCTCACATGCTTGTATGCTTTCATGCTTACATGCTCACATGTTCACATGCTTCCATGCTCAGATGTTCACATCCTCACATGCTTCCATGCTCATATGCTTCACATACTTGTATTTTCACATTCTTCCATGTTCACATGATCAGTTGTGCTACGCTCATACCTTTTACTAACCTTCACATGTAATCTTTCACAAGATCCTTTTTCTTGCTTTCTACTTATATATCTCACATGACCTATAAATGAACTCTAGGGCTTAGATGCATGTGCACATTCACAAAGGTTCACTAGATAGACATCATTTATCCACAATTCAGTAATGATATATGAAAGACAACTACGACTGGGTAGTATGGACACAACAAATGGGAGTTGTCACCTAGTTTTTGCAATGATCTAGGAAACATATATATAGTGTCCTCTCGAGGAAGGACCATTTATCTTACTACTAGAGATATGGATTCAGAGTTAAAGTATGGTTTTGGGAATGTGTTAGGCATCCACAATTGCCTAACCTTAAAGTTGGCTTCCTATCATTTTGTCTGATGTCTTAACCCTATTAAAGGCACACTCAATAGTGTATCCAAATTCACACACACACACACACACACTAGCATACATCTATGCACACAACATGGAATCAATCATCCCAAAAAGACCTAAGCATACATCTATCATGGCAATCAACCAAAGCCTATTATTCATCTAACATGGCATCTCCTAACATATATCTATCATGCTTCTCAAATCAACCTAACATTCATCTGATCATGCATATCATCACATCACAAACCCTAGCATACATCTAATCATGGCATCTCCTAACATATTATATCATCCAAGGCAGTAACAGAACAAGGTAGAAAGATATGCATGGCAAACAAACATAGATCATCACATGTATTCCAAAATCTTAGACATGGAATCAAACATAAAAAAAACACATTACACCATTAAAATGCACGTTCATACTAATGCATGACTTACCTCACATACCTTGCAGCAACTTAGCACCTATGGCATTATGCATGACCATGTGAATGCGTGGTCATGGTAATAAAACAAGGAAAAACAAAATGAACACTAATTTAACATGTTCAAAGCAAACCAACAAACAAACATGTGAAATAGTAGATCCAAACCACAAATATGTAAAAAGGGACCTAAAATAGAAGCATCACTACATAAGGAAGCAGTAAACAGAATTGGAAAAATTAGGGTTAGGGTTTCTGGGTAGGATCATATGCATGCATGAAAAAGCCTGCATGCACATAATCAACCCTATGCATGTAGCCAAGATTATGCGCACATGGGTTTTAGCCCAGAAACCCTAGCAAAATAGCAAACATAGCAAGGAAAATAGACTTGAGGATGTTTTGTGAAAAAATCCCTCTTTGAATCACTATTTCTAGTGAATTTTAGTGTTTTCCCCTAGGATTTCAGTATGTTTTTGAAAAGTTACCATGTATGGCTATTTATATTGAGAAAATAGGGGTTGGAACAACTCCACGGTGATGTGGGATCCATTCCAAAACCTAGTTTTATTGTAGAAAACTTTCCTTACATAGTTTTTGGAAACTGCCATGTGTGCGCATGATCGTGCCAGCGTGCACATGGATCATGGTTGAGCGCGTAAGCCGATTCCTACGTGCGGATGCCGAGGGTTTCCTTGGCTTACTTTTACAAAACTAGATTTATTTGCTGATTAGAAGTTATGTTTTCATTTTAATATTTCTCAAGTCAATTTAACTTCTGATTGGACCCTAAACCAACCTTGAATCTCAGAATTTCAGCATCACTAGGGAACAGGGGACTGAGTCGTAAGGGGTGCCAAATGCGGTGTCTACAGATGCCCCTCTTTTGATTTGTAAGCTTCGCTAACGGAAGGAAAAGAATAAAAGACAAAAAAATTTGTTTCAACATATGGCTCGAGCACAACCCATGCACATGACTTACCTCACACATACATGGGGCAGGGTGCAACTCCACAGAGTTGCGTGGGATTCGTATGTTCGAATTCCCACTTTTGTTGCTTGGGAAACGAGGAACGATAGGTTCACTATCCCAAACTTGTTTTGCCAATTGAAAGCAAAAGGCAAGTGACTCACTATCCTAGAGTCACCCAACCAAAAAAAAAAAAAAAACAAACAAACAAACAAGGCCAACGGTCACAATCATTAATCAAACAAAAAAAGTTGATCTTAAGAGCTCGAAAGAATATATATTTGTGGTGTCCATCTGGGGCTCTTGCCTCAAACTTCTCTGGGTGGCTTGTGCCTCTAGGTAGTACTTGTCTTCTTCATCTCTATCTCTACGTGTTCTGGTGAGGCTCTTTCCTCAAGGTAACCTTTTTCTCTATATCTATCACAAACTCTTCCATTGTGCCTGCAAATTTAGTTCCCTCCGGATATGGGCACAAATCTTGTATGATGTGCCTGCATGTTCAATTCCCTTCAGGATTTATGCACAAATTCTAGGTTGTTCCTTTCTAATCTATATGAGGCTCTGTGCCTACATGTTCAATTCCCTCAGGATATGTGCACGAATTCTATATTCTTACTTTTTGACTTGCTTGACTATTTCTTGGATGAAAGATCCATTGGGGATGTTGGAAGACCCACTATGGAGTATAATTCTATTGAGAAGTGTTTTGGGTGATGTGAGAGACATCACCAAAGCGCCTCTAAAGAAAGACTAATATTTTTGGAGTGCTTTTTAGGGCATCTCTTTTTTTCGGTAAGTGATGTGGAGTCGTCAATTATTTTTTATCTACTAAAAATAAGAAAAACTAATATACAAATACATGATTGAATTGCTTCATTTCATTGATTGAATAGTAAAAAAATACAAATTCAAAAATTTGAACTTTACATGGCTTTGGGTCCTAGTTACAATCTACCAAATATACATGGCTTTTTGTCCTAGTTACAATCTGCCCAAAATAAAAACAAAGATAAAACTAGATCTACTTAAACAAAAATCTAAATCCGAAGGCTAGGTTACAGAACTGGAAGGTGTTAGGTATCTATTCTGTCCAGACAGAGTTTGGTCTTCTAGACTCTTGTGACCAATGTACCATTTTATGCATGTCATGAATGATATGTTGAACATGTGAAATAAGCTAAACCACACAAGATCATTTGTGAATGTATCCTCTTTTTGTTTACAAATTCAGATCTATTTTAATGATTAGAAAATTTTGATTTTGAAAAATCAAATCTATTTTTTATGTAAAAAAGAAAAGGTTTTTAAAGAGAAGATTCAGATCTGTTTTGTGATGATAAAAATGATTTTTTATACCATAAAATCAAATCTATTTTCCATTTGAAAAAGATCTTTTTTTATGGAGAGTATCTCTGTCACGCCCCAAACCCAAGTGAGAGCTAGGCACGTGACAACGGCCACACACTTATAAATTTTACACCCTACAAGTATGTAAGGCCCTCATAACAATTAAAGAGTTATCCTCAAAGAAAATTTCATCAAGTCCATAAATTTGAAAATATCCTCAATAATGCAATTCTCGAAAGATCTTCAAATAATAATCTTCCAACATCAAAAAAAAAAAAAAAAACTAAACCCTTTAAATTTAAGGGTCCACACAAAATGGTAATCTTAAACATAAAAATTCAAATCTTATTCCATTGATTTCCTAAACTTCACTCATGCACACATCCCAGCGGAAGCCCAAACATATGCTACTCTTCCTGATCAAAATCTGAAAGGAGAAAGAGGGGGGTGAGTGACAACTCAATAAGTAACCAAAATCCTATGAAGTTCTATCAAATAATAGATCCATAAAGTAATAGATGTAATATGTGTTTTCAAAAGTTATAATATACTATGTGTTTTCAAATTAACTGAAGAAGTTTCATAGTCTTAAAATAATAGGTTGCACATAGATCACATACTTTACTTTTACAAGTATATCATAGAGGGTTTAGAAAATAGTTAGTTTCTCATATATCCAGAAGCCATAACTTACAATACGTTCCAAAACTCATAAGCAGTGTTTGTGTCTCAAAATAGTTCCAATACTCAAACATTTCCATAATCATACGTGTAGTTTAAGGACTCAAAATAAATCAAATATTCAATGAAATTCATATTTCTTAATAATCTTATGACCATGGTCACGCTATATCCCCATGACTGGGCATCAGAGTACCAATGAATAACCCCCATCGGTTGGGTATCAGAGTACCAATGAATAACTCCCATTGGTTGGGTATCAGAGTACCAATGAATAACCCCCATTGGTTTGGGTGTTAGAATACCAATGAATAACCCCCATTGGTTTGGGTATCAGAATCAATTCATGGTCAGACTGTCTATAATCATATATATGAAATCATAATTTCTAGCAAAATATATCTTATTCAATTTCATATACATATAATCATATATTCAATATTTTCAATACATTTGTGATATTTCTATATTTCTTTCTTTAAATCAATATAGCTAAAAAAACAATTAAACAAAATAAATCTTATATTCAATGCTCATATATATTTGTGGAAATTCTTTATTCTTTACTTTGAATCAGTATGGCTAAAATCAATTAAACAAAGCACATCATATATTCAGTAACCAGTTATATTTGTGATAATTCTTTACTTGAAATTAGTGATACAATAGAAATAAAAATTTTAACAATTATAAACAAATTTTCAGTAGTTAAAAATACATTAATATAAGCAAATTAAAACCCAATTAGGATAAGGTTACTTACCTCAGTTAGCTCACCACAAAGGACTTCTCCCTAACACTTTCTCTAAAATCCTTAGATATCACCTAACAATTTTAAGCACTATACTCAATAATCAAATAATTCAAGAAAAACTTATAACGGTACTCAACCAAAAAAGAGACTATTAAAAATAACCAATAACTGCCGACTATCAACACACACCAAAATCCCATATAATTACAATATTTTTGCTCTCTTTATTTTCTGCCACAAAAAGTTCCTAGGAATCAAGTCTATAGTTACACTATACCTATAGGCATAAAGAGTCAAAAGTACATCACCTAATTTTTTATTCATGAGTTGATATATATATATATATATATATATATATATATATTGATCACTTATGTCAGACGTACCCACGTACTGACTTCCCCTATATGCCTCAACCAACCAATTAAACAAATATAAAAATAATAATAATAATAATAATAATAATAATAATAACAACAAAGGAAAGGTGCTGGCGTTGCTTGGAAATTCCATTTATCATATATGCAAATATATTTTACCTCTGTAACTTATCACACTACCGGCCTACACCATAACTTTTTTTTTGCTATTCACCAAAACTCAATTCGGTAAACCTGTGCAATGTTTACAGTTAGTGCAACACCAACACAGGTAAAAATAGATCTAATTCCTTCTTCTTTTACGTCATCATACTCATTGTTTTTTTTTTTTTTTAATAGTCTGCCAAAAAACTTCCTATAAAAAAAATACTCTAATCTCAAATAATGCTTAGATTCGACAAGAAAGAGATTCTTAGGCTCTTACCTCAAGGGTGTAGTCAATCATTCTCTACTTCAGTCCTTTGGATAGTCTCTTCTCTCAAAATATCTGTCAGTATACGCTGACTTAAATTAGACTATATAAACTAGGGTTTCAACCTTATTTTCTAAAAACGCCTTAGTAATTTTAATTATAACAATTGACCCCAAAAACAAATTTACTTAAATACCCCTCCTTAAATTTTTTTTTTTTCGGGTATTACAATCTCATTCATAAAATAATTTTATGCTACATGGATCCAACAAAACAAACAACAAACTCAACAATACATGATCTCTTTCTTTATTTCAAAAATTTACATGCATTAAAAAAAATAAGATCCGTGTCTAAAGAAGATACAAAATCCATTTTTGTTTTAAGAAAAATTCAAATCTACCTGGGAGGAAGATGCAGATCCATTGTTTAAGGAAAAATTCAGATCTACATCTAAGGAAGATGCAGATCTATTTTATTTGAAAAAAAAAATTCAGATCTACATCAAAGGAAGATACATATCCATTTTATTTTGAAGAAAAATTCAGATCTGCATCTTCATCTAAGGAAGATGCAGATCCATTTTATTTTGAAGAAAAATTCAGATCTTCATCAAGGAAAGATGCAGATCCGTTTTATTTTGAACAAAAATTTAGATCTACATGTAAGGAAGATGTAGATCCGTTTTATTTTGAAGAAAAAGAGTCAAGTACATGCAGATCTTTAAAACTAAGAAACAGATTATAGTAACAATAAAAGAATCAAGAGCATATTTTCACAATCTAAATTAACAAGTTAGAATATGAATATTTGAAACAATAAAACATGCATCATCATGATAAGAGAGACATAAAAACAAAAGGGTTAGAAAGCAACCTCTTACATGAGCACTCTTCTACTTGAGAGGATGTTTTAGGGTTTAAAGAAACTTATTCAGTTATCTTTGAAACCTAAAAACCCTAATTCTTGTAGCAAATCTCAAAGAGGATCAGCAAATATCAGCAATTTGAGAGTCATAAAACGTATGCCTCTTAGAGTGTAAAAAAAAAGGGTTCTGAATTATGACACTCAGACTCTGTTTATAGAGGCTAGAAATCTCTAAAAAATAGGTTCAGACAATTAGGATGTGGATCCGGACTTATCTTTTTGCGAAAAGATCGAAAAGGGTGTGTCCTATCGTCACTTGAAGGCCGTTAGGCCAAAGCCCAAGAAGGTGCAATTTGGCACTTTTAAAGTGCCGCTCGGCACTCCAAAAGTGTTGTTCGACACTCCAAAAGTGTTGAATTGGCTCTTGGATGCCGAACGCACTTTCGTGTTCGAGTGCCATTTGAACTCTCCTTCTAGGGTTTTTTAACTGGTCCTCGTATCTTGACGTGTTTTCATCCTTCGTCCATGATTTTTTTTTATCTCTTTTCTAGATAATTCAGGCGTTTTAAGAACAATTATCTTGTGTATAAATCCCTTAAAATAAATCTTGATAAAGTTCAAATTATCCACGACTTTATTTTTATCCAATCATCCTTTCTATTCTTATGCATGCATCCCTATTTTAAACACTAATTATCAACCAATCACAAAATTATTTAATTAATTTTAATTGTTTGACCAATTAGAATTAACTTAAATTAATTGTGTGTGGTCGACTCTTCCTAAACACAATGCATATGGACCGTGCAAACTCATGTGATATCTTTCGATCCGACGGTTCGATTGTTGGAGAATCTAGTTTTGCATCTCATACAAAATACACAGCGGAAGCAACAATCATGGATCTACTTCATTCATGAGAGATAACATGTAACCTTGAATTCTAGAACAAAGAATAGAAAGCGTACCTTGATGCAGTGAAATTCGAAACCAAGACTTGAGAATACCTTTAATATTCATCTCAATTCCAAATGGTGCCCAAGAAGTGTGGTCTCTCAATCAGTCTTTATGTATGTTGATTCTCAAAAGAAAAATCATTCTTCTTCTCCTTATAGAGAAAAACTGTTTTCTTTCTTTTCATCATACGTACATCCTAACTACCTTAGTAGTTACTTTATTTAATAACTCTTGTTAAATAAGGACTGATTATCTAATTGGGTTAGCTTTTTGGGCCTACCCAATTGGGCTTTAGTTTGTGGCTTGAGATGGGACCAAAGGGAACAAATAAGACTAATTCCAATGGGCCTTGGGATTTTCTTTCAACTCTTGACAAGTTCAAAATTACCATTAATTATATTTAATACCACTATATAAATATAATTGCACTCTAGGCCTTATTAATAAATTATATCCCAAGACTCTAATAATATCATTTGACCCCTCCATGAAATATCCATAGTGAACAAAGTCATAATAAACTGTCACTTTGTAAACAACTATTTTTAGTTGGATCTAGATTTCAGAAAATCCACGTCGGGTTGTATATTCACCTTAGAAGGTGGAGCCATAAGTTGGAGGAGTGTTAAGCAATCTTGTATTGCGGACTTCACCATGGAAGCCGAATATGTTGCTGCTTGTGAGGTAGCAAAGGAGGCTGTTTGGCTCAAGAAATTCCTTTCTGATCTTGGTGTTACAAGAATTGAGAAAGTTTCTATTACATTGTTCTGCGACAATAGTGGAGCGGTTGCACAATCCAAGGATCCAAGAAATCACAAGAAAGGAAAGCACATTGAGAGGAAGTACCACATCATTCGAGACATTGTTGCTCGAGGAGACGTGGTTGTAGCAAAGATTGATGGTGCAAAGAATCTAGCAAATCTCTTTACTAAAGCCTTGCTCCAAAGGCCTTTCGAGTCACATTTGGAGGAGATGGGAGTTAGATTAGTGCACAATAGTTTTTAGGGCAAGTGGGAGATTGTTAGGATTAGTGCCCTTAAATCCTATTGTATGATGCTATGTATGTTATTATATTTGACATTATGTATGACTTAAAGTTGTGATTAATAAAGTTGTTTTATTATTATCTAAAATAATGGTAACATGAACATTGGGACATTATCATATAGTCCATGAGATGCATAGTATGTGATTTATGTGATTTAGTCAAAGAAGATATAAATCACAAGTTCTTTGTAAACTCAGAGTTTTAGTTCATAGTCGGTGATGAAATTGGGCATTTTATCTGCAAAGACTATAACATATCAACTAAGATGATTTGTCTTGATCTTGGAAATGGAGATTTCTAGTTGGTACGTTGATATGTTTTAAGAGTTAAGACATATTGAACTGGATCGGTATGAGATTATTATTCTCCTAATAACTGTCAAATGAATAATAAACTCATGACTTATATTTACATGAGCTCTTAATCCTTAGAGCATAATGGACCTGATCATGAAGTGTAGGTTGCTTTGATATATCAGGAGTGAGATCTAAAGTTACGGTCAAAACCTCAATATGTTGGGCAACCACATTTAGTGTTGATGGAACATATATTCTCAAGATGAAATTCATAGTCTCTTAACGGAGATACAAAATATTCCCTTGAGATAAGTTTAATGGGTTTGTTATTCAGAATGTTAGGCCTAACTACTTTAGTAAATAGTTACTCGAGTATATATTTATGAGATTGGATTTCATAAATATATAATGAATAACTTAAAGGATTAAACCGGGTACTCAAGGATTAAGATGTAATAATATACAAAGTGGTAGTCTATATTCATGACTTTGTATTACTCCGAATATTTTATGAAGGGATTGCATGTATAATAAAGTCTTGGGATATAATTTATAAATAAGGCCTAGAGTGCAATTATATTTATATAGTGGTATTAAATATAATTAATGGTAACTTTGGACTTGTTAAGAGTTGACAGAAAAGCCCAAGGCCCTTTGGAGCTAGTGTCTTATTGGTCCCTTTTGGTCCCATTCCAAGCCACACACTTAAGCCCAATTGGAAAGGCCCAAAAGGCTAGCCCAATTAGATAATCAGTTAGATACAAAGGGAGAAACATACAGAATTATCTGTAGAGAATTGCAAGAAAATCATTGTGAAGTGGTGTGTATGTAAGTGTTAGACACTTTGACATTCTCCCTTTGTAAATTGATTGAGAGACCACACATCTTGGGCGTTAGTGGAATTGGAGTGAAGATTGAAAGTGTTCCCAAGTACTTCGAATTTTCGTTTTTGAAATTCACTGCTCTAAGGTACATTTTCTTGTTCTTATATTCTGAAACTTACATGGTGCATGTTAACATTTATAAATGAAGTAGATCTGTTATTTTTCCACTGCGAAGATGCATATTACCGTCACATAGATCAGGTCAGATGGATCTTCTTTATTCTCCTCTTCGATCATCAAGTAATTAATCCTTGAACCTTTCCCAAAATTGTGATTGAGCAAGGGATTATTAGTGATGCTAGGCCATGTAGGTGGCACAATCACTTTGCTGTCTATTAGGTCTTGAATTGCATGACGAATGGAAAAACAACAGTCGGTGTCATAACCTGGGCCTTGGTAGTAAATACATCTTTTATTAACATCAAACTATGAAGGCAAGGGATTTGGAATTGGTCTTGGGACTAAGGGTTTTAGTAACCCTTTGGCTTTCAACTTGTCATACACTTGACTTATGTGCATATACAACTCATGAAATTCCCTCCTGGGTCTAGGCCTTTCGGGCACTTGCACAGGTGCAATATGTGCAATTAATTGATAAGGATTGTTTTTATAGATGTTGGAAATTTTTGTAGACTTAGATCCTATATTCCTTTTAAACCTTTATGGTTCCATTGTTTAAAGCATCCTCAATTTGGGTTCCAACAACAATTAGAGCTTCAAAATTGGGAAAGTATTGAGCAATCAAATATTTATGATACATAGGTAACAAATTCTTTACAACCATTGCTAATTGTTCTTCCTTACTCGGCCTATTCATCATCTGTGTGGCCTTAGCTCTCCATTTGGTGATGAAAGTGGAGAAGGATTCCTTTGGCTCTTGCTTGGTAGTCTCGAGATCTCTTCTTGTGATATCCACTTCCGTATTGTACTTGTATTGCTTGTGAAACCTTTGGCAGATGTCTCCCTAAATTCTTCCCTCGCATCATCCAGGTTGAGGAACCACCTCAGAGCAGCTTCGGTTAGCATGCTTTGGAAAATTTGAGCAAGTACTTCCTCGGTTGCGCCTAAGGGCTACATAGCCCTCATATACATCTTCAGATGGGACTTTGAGTAGTCGGTCCCATCAAGCTTGTCTAGGGCTAGCATCTTGAACTTGGGTGGCAACCTTGCATTAGGGAGCAGTGAGAGGGAATCATGGTCCATAAGGTCCTCCATCTTACGGGCTCTTCTAATTATCTCTTCCATTTTATTCATCCTTTCGTTGATCATCTTCTCACTTTCAACAGTTGGTGGATCATGATTAGTCTTGTCCTCCTCTTGATTACTCATCAAATTCTGGAATTGTTGCATCATACGGTTCACGTCTTCCCTCAGCTGAATCTGACTAGCTACCATAGTTTTGAGTACCTCTTGGGTGTTCATGAGTTCCTCTGGGTTTGGGTGTTCTACTTCCTCTACCATAATGTGGGGAGCTTCAAACTTCTAGTTGATTAAACTACCTTGGAGGTCGAAGATGGAGTTGTGATGTTACAGTAGCGGAGTTTCTTCTATGCTTGACGGCTTTAGTATTGTGATGGGAGTGATAGGCTTGAAACTGAAGCTACTAATTTGAGTGTTGGATTTAGGTTCTCTTTGTAGCCTTCCTTAAGATCTTAACCAAATTCTCCCCTAATGACAGGCTTGGTCGGGTTAATCAAAGCTAAGACCCCATCCACATCCATCAATCAACCAAAACAAACACACATAACATGCAATGCAATTTTAACAGGACCGACCTAGGGATAGGTCCTAAGTCATTATGCTGTAGGGTGGGTTTGTTGTTTCATTGTTTCCCATAGTTAGGACGTTACACCTCCCAACTTGTAATGTAATGAACATTGCGTTGGTCCAAACGGCATGGTTTGTTCTTTACAGTCAACAGGAAATGATCTAGTGACTTTGGGCTATGAGTTGGTGAGTTCACCACTGGGTACCCGAATCTAATTAAGACCGATGATCCATGGTTACTACCACCACAAAATTGTTGAAAAGGGGTGCATACATATCGTTTGGATGGCACACACAATGAAAGTTAGGGAAAGATTTTAACAAACAATACATACAACAAAATATCATACAACATTCCATCAAACAAAAATAAACAAACAACTACTATATCCTGCAAGACAATGCAAAATAATGGTACATATTTGGTCGCTTAAGTCTAATACAAAGCATAGCCCTCGACATCCCCAGCGGAGTCACCACTGTGAGAGACCTTGCCAAAGCGCCTCTCAAAAAGAGATTTTTTTGGAGTGCTTTCTAGGGTACCTCTCCTTTTGGGTAAGTAGTGTGGAGTCGCCACTTATTTTTATATACAAAAAATAAGAAAAACTAATATACAAATACACGACTGAATTGCTTTGTTTCATTGATTGAATAATAAAAAAATACAAATTCAAAAATTTGAACTCTACATGGCTTTGGGTCCTAATTACAATCTACCCAAAATAAAAACAAAGATAAAGCTAGATCTACTTAACCAAAAAT